>NC_058339.1:51287333-51590363 GCF_905475395.1 Chrysoperla carnea
ATCCTATATCTTTGGTATCTCTTTCAAACTTGTATTTCAGTTGATTGGACAGATAAACAAACAAATAATTTCCTTTTAAATAATATAAATCAACACCGCTTTTTGACGATCAATTTATTTGACTCTATTAAATATCTATTCCTAAATAAATTGTCGAAAAAACTGTAAAAATTAATTTAATTTAATAGATAAATTCCCACAAAAACCATGTACCTATAATATTTCTAAAAATTAAATTACAAAAATTATATCGTTAAAAAAATTATAAATTTTAAAATAAAATTCATTAAATAATTTTAGGAAAAGAAAAAAAAACTTTAATAGTAAAAAATTATATAATTGTGCGGTTTAGAGTTGATTGCCACATAATTATTGGTTTTAGTGACAAGCTAAATTTTTTTTTATATTATTTATTAAAAAAATTGTTTGTACTTATAACATGCAAATCGTTTAATCATATTGGAATATGCTAAAGAGGTCAGGAAATTGTTCACGATTTGTTATTAATTAAAAAATTCCAAAAATAAAATCCAACTCAAGGATTTTTGTACTTAATAATTATTAAACCGGCTCAGTGGTCGAGCAGTCTAAGGCGTTAGTCTTTGACCGTTTGGCTACTGACTTGGAGGTTGCGGGTTCGAGTAAAGCAGCGGCAGTGAGAACAATTATAATTAATAGGGGTGCAGAATTGATCACATTGTCGTCGCTTGGATAAGAACGAACTACCCACATCAAAATGTAATTGTAAATATGTATGTTATTAAATAAATAAAGATTAACAAATATAGTGTGGGTGGCCTCTGTTATAAGGCGTTTATGTCAGAGAAACGGAGGTTTAACGGAGGTTTCGAATTTTATGGACCGTGGTTCTCAATAAACGTTAGTATGAATGATAACTTTCAAAAATTAAAAATTCAATCATATTAGAAAGAAATTTGATTAATTAAATGTTTAATTATTATGGCATAATTAATAAATATTAATGGATTTTATTCAGCTGTTACTACGAGGTTAATAAGCTTGCCAACATCTTAGAGGAAGAACCGTATAAATATTGCATGTACAAGCTACAAAAAAAAACTGTGAGAAAGTATTACTTCCATGAGCCTAAGGGCAGCCACGTTTTATGTAAGCTAATTTTGTTCATGTTATAAATTCTCCTCACTTAGAATTACAATTTTTTATTGTTTTATTAAGCCATAGAATAAGTTATTAAAATATATGTCAAAATGTGGGCTCTGAGGTGTATACAATGGAGTGTCAGGTCTAATTAATTCACAACTCTAAGCTTCGTTGAAATATTATTTTTATTTTCTTTTCTCCCTTTGTTTTTTTAGTCCCTTTTTTAAGTCTTCGTAAATTCACTTGGGGCCCTTATTTGGTTCCCTATTACGAGGACCAAGTGAGCAACTGCTCATTTACCATCGCTAAAATCCACCACTGGAAAAATTTATAGTATCTTGAATCCAAATTTATATTTATGTGCTTTTTAAAACCAGGCAATAAAATATCACAAAATTTAGTTCATACCTTATATCAATGGCTCATTATGCTGTTAGATTCAAGGTACGTGGCTTTGCGTGTTTGAAACTTTACCTCTTCAAGACTTAACGTTATGTTTAAAACTGGAGTATGGTATAACAACTTACTGATTTATAAAACAATATGCAATAATTATCTTATAAATAGACAGAAGAATATTTTTTACTTTCTTTCTAAACTACATTGACTTCATTCTTTAGCCTACCTGATTTCTAATAAAATACCTTCATTTTAATAAAAATTCTGTTCAGTAAATATCAACATCTGTCAAGAAATGCAGAATGATTCAAGGTATATTGTTCTCTAGGTATTATATCTTACTCTTCATGGTAAACTTTCAAGTGAAAATAATCACTGTTGGTGGAACACATGAACCTAAGTTTACTTAAGCCAGCTAGAACTAATGCAAATTTTATTTTACGATTTGCACCATATAAGCGGCCAGAAATAAAGCATGTTAAATAAAACATATAATAAAGACATAAGCAGAGCCAACACACCCTAAAGAAACTTTAAACATGACTTGAAAATTGTTGAATATTGACAGCCTGTAACATTTGCCTAACAGAGCCACACACAATTATTCATTATATCAAAATCCCCACCAATATTTTGGCAAAATAATCCTCCTCCACACATTATTATTATTGGAGTAGGTACTTGTATAGGTATGCGTAGTAAAATAAATTGTGTTATTAAATAAATAAGAAAAAAAAATGAACGCATACCGAACGAACGATTCCAAAAAAAATAAAACTAGTGAGCAACAGACCTCCATCACTAAAGTCATATTTTCCTCTTATTCCATGATTCTTAATGTTAAAACTACCTTTAAGGTAGTACGTGCGCCAAGGCAAGTTTAGATTTGTGGTTGAAATTGTTTGTACCTTATTTTCAATTTTTATTGATGAATTTTGTTGCAACTTCATGAATGTTGACGAAAAATAAAAATACAATTTTTCGATATCTGCCTTGATTTTCGATATATCGAAAGCTAAATAATTAAACAAAATTTTCAATTTTCGTTATCTTGAAAATTACTCCAGATATCGAAAAAATGTATTCTTACTTGTCGTCTTATATTTTCAAGTTATAACATAATTCACCATAAAAATTGAAAATATAAATTTATTTAAATTTGTGTACCCACTACCGTGTTTATACGCCCTTAATTAGTCGGGCACAACGGGTTTTTTGTTTTCAATAATTTATTAAGGTTTTAACTTTAATTTAAATAGCTTGGTTTAATTTCCACTCACTAGTTTTGGAGAAATCTATGAAAACATATCATCCATTTACCGTTTTCCCAATATGCCTACATTTGAAATCATTTATTTATTATATATTAGCCCAACTTCATATACAAAAAAATCAAGTCGATTATCCACAATTTTACATCTGGCACTCGTACATCCTTAATTAAAATAGGGTTTGGGATTGTCTTTTCATATTTTTGAACACGATAAAAATTTACATAAATAGGCGGAAAAAGGGAAAAGTCGACACTATTACAAATTTTGAACCTTATGATTCGTAGGACTGTAGAAGTGCGTAAATTCTTAAAAAAGCGAAAAAATTATTATATTTCGTTTTAAAAAAATAAGTAGGGGTTCCAAAAAGCACTCATTTTCCCATTAATTTATTGATTTCAGCTATCTTAATGAATTTGGAGTCACCCCGTCGACCTTCAATACTTAAATAAGTCTATATTTTTGTAGAAAATATGATTGAAAAACACAAGCAACGAAGAAGATAAAATGCCATCATATTATTATGATTATTATTATTATAATTGTGATCTTGGGGTCAAATACCAAACTTTAAATTAAATGGTTTCATTATATAAACATTTTCTATAAACAATACACCTTTATGTATTGTACATATACATTTCTATTGAACGTTCATGAAATCTTTAAGGTTCGGTGTTTTAACATATTCTTCGAAAAATATCCATGACCAAGATTGCAGGAAACCTTAAGACCGCATTTATAAAAATATTATTATTTGTTACTTACACGAAACCAATTTGAAGTCACAGATAGTGCAATGCTGTCATAAACAAGAAAATAATTGTTTCTTTAATAATATATGAAGCTTTCTATAAGCTACAAAAATTTCATAAAAATTCCTAATTTAATTAGAAGTGGATAATAAATCGTGATGTCGAATTGGCCACTAGACTTGATACCATGACATAATTTGAAAGTGAAGTTAATATTAATTTAAAAACGAAAAAGTTACAAACAATCAAAGGTTGCCCATCTCCTTTAACGTTCATATCTTGCATACTAGCAAAGATTTTTAAAAACCAATTGCACTTTTCTGCACGACCAATGAGAATTCTTCACCTAAGGTGATTAAAAAAATTTAATCCGATCCCCTTTTACATTTAAAATCGGTTATAACGACGTACCGGTTATATTGAAAAAATAGAATGTGACAGAATGAATCTCTCAATGCAACCGTTCTGAAGGGCTAAATATATTAGTTGACTATATTTGGAAATCAAGATTGTAAATTATTCTTGTGTGGAATAATTAATAAAAATTACAATATATCAAAGCTGTCTAAGAGCTCACCTAGCGATGTTTTATTTTACCAAACCGATAAGGATAGAACGTTCAGAACACCGATGGTGGAAACGCAATTAAGTTAAGTTATATATCCATTCTGACTATGTAATATAAATTTATTAGCGATTCCACCATATGTATTAAACTAATTGATTTTCGAATTTTTAACATTATATGTTACGTTGGTATAATCGGGGAACAGAAAATTGAGAATTACTGGCAGGGGGTGTAGTAGGTGAAGGGGGACAGCTGATAGACATTAATCTTGTTACAATAGAAATTGTGAAAATACGAGACGAAATTGCATAAATAATATTTTTTAAATAATTATTAATTACTTATTTAAATTTGTTAAACAATAGTATTAAATTTTCAATGTGTGTGATATACTGTACAATCCATAGACTTATATGCCCACCCACACAATTCTATTGATAAAGTAATGTGTCGTAACTATGACAACTCCCTGAAATAAAACCCAATAATTGATGTAAGTTGCGTCAGGATCACACATTCAACCAATTTTTGAGATTGGAAGAAAAAGGGTCAGTCTATGTTCCTATGTAGATTAACAAGAATGAATTATTTCTCAATATTTTATAAACACTTTGTAGATAGTAATAATAAGTATACAATAACCATACCTGTACCATACAAGAATCCATATAGGTATTGATAAGTATTTCTCACGTACGTCCAGCGTATTTCCACCGGCCGGTTGGTTGATTACGACCTCTATAGGTCGCATATATATATAAAGGGTCAAATCTCCGCCTATTGCACGCAACCCACAAATATATAGCAATAATAATATTGTATATAAATTGATGAACGCATGCGCATTCAATAATGTGTGTGTGTGTGTGTATCACAATGTCTTTATATTAAGTTTAATTAAATAATCTCTGCGAGTTGTTTGTTCCTAAGAAATAGATTTTTGATATTAAAAAGTATTAAGAGAAAATAAGACGGAATAGGTATATTTAGATTTGTATGGTAATCCTTCCCCATACTAGGATGAACAAATTAATGTACATGACGAGCCAATAAAACTGTGATTGCAATTCTATCCTTAACGAAATTTATCGTTATCTTTAAGCTTAACTTACGGCATTCAGTCTTACGTTTATAATGACATCATGACAACATTTGTATATAGATCTACTATCTAGACTAAGCCTTTAGCAAAAAAGCTATCAAAGTGCTTTTAAAAACTTGCAGAATATGGGGGCTGAACATAAATGAAAAGTATACTTGAATTTTTAGATATGAAAAATCTAAACGATATAGTATAGAATCGGTTTTCCTATGTTCAGAGGCGGATTGAATCTAAAGAGCGTCCAAGTTAATCACTTCATCGGCGCCTAACTAACTCTTTGTTTAAAATCTTCCATGCTCGCGCCCTTTTGTAACCTCACACGTTTAGGGACGTGTCTAGTTTGTCTAGTTTGTCTAGATAGAACATGGCTGACTAACCCTGTTCTTATATTTAACTGACTGTCATAACTATTATTTATATGCAATATACAAGCTGTATAAAAATTTTTAGCTTTAATAAACTCATTTAAATACCACGGAAATCATAAATGAATCTTACTTATTTATTGTTCATAAATAAGGGCTGACTGACCAGGCCTGTTCTAATATCTAACTGACTGACAATCATAACTGTTATTTATATGGAATATACAATATGTATAACAATTTTCAGCTTTTGTAAATTCATGTTAGTACCACGTAAAGCTGCACCGTTTCGATAGCATTTATCTGACCCCTGTTCTATCGTTCGCTTGACTGACCGCAGTATGTGTGTGTACACAACTACTATAACCAAACCTCAAATGATCAGCTTTAGTAAATTCAACGAATTTTTTTTTTGGTCAGTTTCTTCCATTATAGTGTTTGGTCTTTTAGAAAGAAAATTATGTTAGATTGTTTCAATTTTTTTAATATTGAAGTGTACAATCTACATACATGGTAAAGACGAACCAAGAGAAGAACCACACAATGTCTATAATCAGAAATGATGATCATTCATCGTCTTGCACTAATTACAGGTCAGCTTTGTGAAATATCGTGAACTATGTGTTATTTAATATTTATTAAAGTTTAACTAAATTAAAATTAACATTACAACAACACAACACACATTTAAAAAAACCATTTGGAATTTTTTTTTTTTTTTAAATAATTATATAGTTTGATATTAGGAGGTATAGTATGATGCATGCGTTCGTACAATACCGAAAATTTTTTAGATAGATAGCTATTAAAAAATTTAATGTGGGTTATTTATTAAATTCAACACCAAACCGGACATGAAATTGTGTCATCACACCCATTGAATAGTTTTCATTTAATAGATAAATTGTTAAGAGTTCATTAAAAAATAAATTACATTGTTCCCGATTCCTTTGACCTAAAGAGACAATAGGGTAAGATTTCTCTCTAAAGTCCAGTGTATCTTGAATCATTATGTACTTTCTCGGCTGATATTGTTATTTATAGACCACAAGCCCATGCTGACATTTTTCGGGTGAAATGATCCACCAAGAAACATGCTGAAAAAGATGCTCTTATATTGTCAGTTTTGCGCGGTACATATAAGTACAGGTGAAAATATGGATGTCACACCCCTTGGTATCTCACAACTGCAACAGCAAATATATACGGCATTGCTGGATGCTAACTCCATTAGTATTCGAAGCGAATTATATTAATGCCGTACAGAAATAAACACGTAGGGTTTCGAAAATTGACGGGAGATCAAAAGTTTTTTTTAACTGCCGGTACCGAAGTTACCGGATTTATTTCTGTGCGGCATTTATGTAATTTGCTTCGAATACTTATTCAGAGTTACATATTTGCTGGTGCAGGGATGAGATACCAAGGGGTGTGACCTTATTTTTAAATGTAGTTACCTGTACTGCGCAAAACTGACGTCAGGATGCTTAAACTTACTTATACATATAGAAGCATCTTTTTCAACATGTTTCCTGATGGTCTATTATTGAAATGAGAATGCAGCTAGACTGAATTTTATCAAAATTTAGGTAGACTGAAGACTGATCTCCAATGAGATCTTTTTTGTGTAATCACAAAAACATAACAAAGTATTTAATACAGATTTTTACATGTAAGTAATGCAGATTTTTCAAAACAAACCATTTTCATCTCTTTAGGAGTAGATTTTCTAAAAAAAAAATTCTGTTTTCATAAGCGGTTTGGTCTTAAAGCTGTAAAACCCAATCAGACCGACAAACAAACAGGCAGGCAGCCAAACACATAGGCTAAGAGTTACTTTCGCATTTGTAATAGTAAGGATTTGTTACCCTTGATAAATAGGTATGTGTTTAAACACATTCATGCGTCGAATAAAATATATCGATATTAAAATATTTCTCTCTATAAACTAAGTTTTCTTTTTTACAAAAATAATTGATTTTTATCTTATAATAATTATAAAAATATCTGTAACATTTTTTTATTTTATTTTTTTTAAATATTTTTATTTTTTTAATTTCTTGACATTGTGTTTGCAATAAATTAATTCAACAATAAATTAAATACAATATACAGATAATCTTGTACCTCCCCCCAATACAATAAATAAATGAAGGAATAAGTATAAGACATTGTTTTTTCATAGGTATATGTTTCTGTTAGTATAGGATATAGATACAGGTATACTAGAAGCATCAGGGAAAACGAATCATATTCCAGTTTTATAAATAACGTGCTAAGTTTGTAACGATTAGAAATATTGATTGGAGATTGAAAAAATAACATATTTTTCTTAAAATCGATAATTTCATTTTAAATTTTCCAAGAATTTTTATTTTGAAAACTAAGCGTCTAGAGAAAGAATTACAAGAGTAATTTTTTGCTTAAAACTGATTCAGAAATATTTTTTATTTTGAAAATATTCAAAATTTTGTACTTTGCACAACACTCGATCTCGATGCTTCTTATTGAAATGGGATTGTTAATTAAACACTTGTTAGATTTGTTAATCTAACACAAAGCGTTTTTTGGGTTATCAACGTTTCGAAAATAGCAATCCTATTAACAATAGTATATATAATATCAGCAAGTTTATTTCAGACTTGGCCCATACCTAGCCCAGGCTAAGTTCAGACCTTAGCTCAGGTCTACCTCAGCTCCGGGCCATTTCAGTCTTAGTATCTGTATTAATATTTCCCAATGTCTGCTTGTTTATTTCTCTTTTCTACCGTTTTGCTTATTACTATGGAGACTAGTTACACAAAACCTGAAACTTTTTCCCACGGATTAAAATTTTGTACATTGTTTTGTACTTCTGTGTATTTAAAGTTACTTTATCTACGCCCGTGGGATAAGAAGTACTTTTCTCATTCATTATGTGTGGAAAAAATAGGTCATTGCCGCACTAAGGTGGTAATGAATTCAATACCGCACTAGTATCGTAAGGATTGCATTGTTACACTCCAAATTACTATCAAAATGTAAACCAATAACAAGTTAGTATAGTAACTTTTTTAAGTTTCTATTTTTCTCAATAAGTCATAACAAATTTTAAATAATAATTATCATTTATTTTTACATGTTAGAGGCGTAGATAAAGTTTTGTACGACACACGTGTGATAACGCATTATTAACGTAGGCACTTCTGCGATTGTCCAATTCGTGTTACGCACTCGTCATGCAAATTTCGTAGGCGTACGTTAATAATGCTGTTATTGCACTAGTATCGTAAATAAGTATTTAAGTGCATGCTCTAAGGTTAATTTTAAGAAATGTTGCCATGGTTTTATACACTTTCAGAAGTCGATCGGGAGGGGTTTCCACCGCTAAAAAGCTTGATTTGAACTATCTTCGAAAATGTACAAAATTTGAAAAAAATTGAAAATTTTAAATTTGAAGAGCATAAAACTTAATGAAGCTTTTTTATTATTAATTTTTATTTATTATTATTAGAAGCAGATTTCATTGTAATTAACGGGTTAATGAAACTGTTTACTTTCTTTGCAAAAACGGAAAGCAGAATTTTTCCTCTATCACTAAATTTCAATGTCAAATTAAAGTGGATACTGGTACACAGTGTACCAGCTAATAAATTTACTAATAAACAAAGTCTGCATTCATGTTTTTTTTTTGTTGTTGTTAATATATAGGTATATATATTTATTTTCTTTTAGTTTTAATTCATTTACCTTCACGATCTGAGACGGTGACCTTTCTCTGATATATGGTGTATAACTATATTCCTTGTTCAAGTAAAGATCCAACCAAAATTATTACGACTTCATGGATAGATGCTATTATCTTATAAAACAAAAAACCCATTGAAAAATTTACAGTACCATCTTTTAATTCGAATTTTTTTAAATTTTGGAAATTCCAATCTGTGATGTGTGTAAGATTTGAATTTAGGAATTTGCACTTTGGGAGTTTTCATTAAAGCTTCATCATAGCTTAATATCTCTATTGGGAATAAATAGGCCATTAAAAGACTGGATGACAACTAAGTTAATTTGTATGTTTGAATAATTTTCTTGCAAATTACTATGAATACGGCTTTTTTTTCAAAAACTGAAAAAAATTGAAAATTTTCAATTGTAAAAAATTTCAAAAATTGGAAATTTTTACTTTGTAATGATGCAAATCTTAATTTTTTCGCGTTTATTGCATTTTTGTTATGCGATGTTTCGGTTCATAATTAAGTTTTAAAAAAGCCCGTTGGCACTATCTGAAAGTACATAAAAAACCTGCAATTTAAAAAAAAGAAGTTAAAATCCGATGGTTTTCCTGAACTGTACGAGCTGTGAAATTTTTCGAAATTCGATTTTTTTTAAAATTGCGATCGGTCTAAAATTTACCACACTTTTATGATCATAAGTTTGATCTTTTTCCAGAATTTCAACTCAATTCCTTCATTTTGCGAAAAGTTATCAATGAAAGTTGAAAATGTGAGGTTACTGCAGCTTTCTTGACATTTTGAGCTTATGTTCAGGATTCGATAGTAGCAATGTTGATGCAGAAATTTATTACAACAATTTTTTTATTCGCCTCAATCCGATCAATAGAAGCAGAGATATAAAAAACGCCATCAAAGAAAACAATGTAGAGATAAATTGTCTCAAAACCGCGTGCGAAACATTCCGGAATCGGGAATTTTCCAAAAATTTTCCAAATTAATTATCAAAATCTGGTAGATTTATCCCACTATTTATTAAAATTAGCTTGTGATAGAGCAAAATTATTTTTTTAAAGTGTTAGGGTCGCCACAAGGTATAAAAATCGATTTTTTAAAATACATTAGCCAAGTGTATTTCTTTTTAATACAAATATTAAAAAGAAAATCCTTTTTTTCTTGTTTTAATGAAGTTAGCAGGCGATTTTTGAATTATAATTATATTTGGAAAATATTATCCAAATCCGACAGAGTTCAAGTAATTTTTACAGTTTTCGAGATATTTTTATAGCTTGCACATAGGACATTTATGATTTATTTCATTAGGCATATAAGTTCACTTATCTTCTTTGAGTTTATAAAGATTATTAAAGATATGACTGATGAAATGATTGTTCGTTTATTATAATGGACACACAAATTATGTTAATTATTATAAATATAAACCACATATTATTATATCTCTTTACAATCCCTCCACCCCCGCATTAAAAAAAATGCCTAGCATTAAAAAAAGGAATTCATTATGTTATTATATTACAGACACTAATTGTAATAATTATATGAACGCAAATAAGTTTGTATCTTGTTAACTTTTAAATAATACCTACTTTTTGATATTTAATTTTTGAAGAGGTTTATGGAATTATATAATAAGCAGATTTATTATATGAATGAAATGATTCAAGAAATATTTTTTAATGAAATTACAGTCAATCTTGGTTAGTAATTTATACTCAATATAATGTAGTTTCCAGGGAAAACACTGAAAAATAGGATAGTTTAACTTACGAGTTTAACAGTAAAAAAAAAGTTATAATTGCAACAAAATATATTCTTAACATGATAGTAAATACAAATTTTATTGAATTAAGTATTGAAATCGGTGGTTGACACAAAAAATATTTACTTTTTATAAGAACGTCAATAGCCAAGTAAACGCGTTTACCTGAATCCATTAATTTTTTTACTGTGTAGATAGAATACTCTAAAAGTTTAGACCTTGTGATGTTCAATGAAAATTCGCCTTTCTGAGACCTTATTTTAATCTTTCGCTTATAAATATTTCATTTTTTAGCAAAGCACATTATTTTTTATAGTCTATTTCTGCTGTCTCTTCGCATACGTTAAAAAAACTTTGCACCAAATTATTGGAGCTTCAGTACTTCAGAATCGGGTATTAACACCACAGCCAATCTGTAATCATTCTTTTCTCAATGCGTTCGTTTACATTTTTCGTTAATGATCCACCATTTTTAAGGTTCAGTTCGACAAAATTGCTCATTTCACTGCTAGTCATTTTATATCAGACCTACACTGATAATTCTTGTAATTAAATTACTCTTTTTAAGGCAAAGGGTGTTTTTTAGAGGTTCAGAAACTTAAATTAAAATAAAATAAAGAAAATTGTTCTTAATATCAATAAAACTGACTTTATTGGAAAGATAATTTTATGTCATTAATGTTTGAATATGACTCCCGGTCATGTGACCGCCTAGGGTGGTGCGTTGCATTTGGATGACCAATTTTAACATGCTTTTCGCAGCAATTGCGGCTTTTTTTCACCAATAACTAGCCGAATGATGTATTCTAAGTGTTCAATCGTCTAATCGTCTCTGGTTTATCGACGTAGACAAGTGACTTTACATAAACCCAAAGAAAATAATCAAATGGGCTTAGATCGGACGATGTTGAAGGCAAATGAAACGGTTTCTTATATGAAATTAATTAAAAATTGCATAAATTTTCTTATAAAAATAAAAATTTTCAACAATTTGCAAGCGTTACGTTGCTTTGGCACAAAGCAACTGTATGCCGTGAAATCGATAGCGTCCGACCGAAGGTCGATTTTTGGCTGAAGCCGAAGCCGATTAATCGGCTATCGTCACAATCTTCGACCGAAGCCGAAGCCGAGCCGAAGCCGAAGGTTTAAAAACATGATTTTAAAACTTTAATATTAAAGTTGATTTAGAGGTTATGAGCTTGAGAAGTTGATCTAGAAGTCAATCTAAAGATGATTAAAAAAATTACCTTGAAATTTATTTCAAAATAATAACATTTAGAACAATTCGTTCAATTCCGACGTTTGCTAAGAACCTTCGGCCAAAGCCGAATCTTTTACCGAAGGTGGTTTTTTTGGCCGAAGCCGAAGTCGAAGCTTCGGTCGGACACTAGAAATCGGTTATCAAACAAAAGAGTTTTGCCAACTCAAAAATGTGAGCAAAAACTAAAAAGTGATAAATTTATGTCTAAAAAGAATAAAGAAGATCAATCATTGAGAATCTAGAATTCTGGAAAAAAAATTTAGGTAATGATTGAGATTCGAAACTACTTTTATAAGCTCCGCGTAGAATAATATAACAAAAGCGTTATATTGATGTATTTTAACAGTTCTATCAATAAGAGAAAATTGTTTTCATTGCGGCTTTATTTCACACGTTTTATAGTGATGATGAAGGTTCTTGTTTTTCAATAACGCCCGCATATCAAAAAACATTTAATTTAGATAAATCTTGAATCAAAATAATAATTATATTGAATATAAAACTAATTTCATGTTTATATTAAATACATCCAATTTTTAATAGTCAGATAATTCACCAAAATTACGCCCATATATAAAATACTTTTTGTAAGCAATTATCAAAAAAAAAAAAAAAAAAATACATGAACTGTTATTATTTATTAATAAATTAAAAAATAATATTATATTTTTTAATACAAATATACAATATGTTTAATAGAAGACCTATAACGGTCAATTTTTATAACAATTGTGAAAATTTTGGATAAATACAATTTGAAAACGAGGTCTATAATAATTCAGCGATCATTATTGTTTGAACTCTGAAATTTATAATTTTTTAAGGTATATAATTATCGAGTTATATAATTGTCTTGTTAACAAGATTATAATTTTATACAAATTATTTTGTAATTAATTAGAATGCTTTAATTTGATTTTAATTTTAAAATAAACTTGGGAAAATTTTCATTGATTTATATGTATTCATAAACGACACATAGAAGAGTTCATTACTATATAAAAAGTTTTCGAAAAAATAGCATTCAAGTTAAATTTAAATTTCATTTATTTTGTAAACTATATGTACAGGAATATATATCTTTCAACGTAGAAGGATTCGACAAAAAAAAAAAAAAAAAAAAAATTATCTTAACAATTTTGAAAAAATTATTTTAAAAACTTTTGGCAAGTTGAGCACTTTTTAGGGTGAACAAAAATCATGAATCTCGCGTCATCGGTGTTTTTAATTGAACTCCCCCTGAACGGATGGACCGATTTTGATGAATTTTTGTGTGTGTGTATTCAAGTAGATGTGCAAAGATGGTTTAGATTCTCAATTCGGCCCACTACAAAATGTTTAAAAAAAATTAAAATCCATGAAATAAATGGTGGAAACGCATATAAATAAATACAGTAGAATCTCGATAACTTAAACCTCGGTAACATAAAAACCTCTGTTACTTCAAAAAATACTATGTTCCCTTCCCATCAGAGCCCAAAACCTCTATAACTTAAAATACGCAACCTCTATAACTTAAATAAATAATCTCTGTATAGGCCCTCAGTAACTACATAGAAACATGTACATACCTCTATATTAACTAGGGTACATAGAAACATGTACATACCTCTATATTAACCTTTACCTAACATAGACACTTGATAACTTAAAACCTCTATAACTTAAAATATTTTGTGTTTCCCTTGGACTTTAACTTATCGAGATTCTACTGTAATACATTATTACATCTTACTATTCAAATGTATTTATTTGCGCTCCTACCATATTTTTCTAAAATAGTGAACATCTATTTGAATAGTATTGAGGTATTATTTATTATTATTCAGGTATTGGAAATAGCAACTTATTAGAGCCATATGCGAGCGTAGCTAGCTCCACTGCCGAAGACTCCAGCTAGGCTAAAGCTTTAGATGTTGGGAACTTGGACATGTGAAGTCTCAATGCAAGGGCCCAGACAGACAGAATCTTTGTATGAGATGCGCAAAAGTCGGCCACAGGGCAGTAGATTGCCAAAATACGCCGTTCTGCATACATTGTAAACAAGAAGGGCATCAATCGAATAGTTTTAAGGGACATGTTGGTGCAAACAGAAGAGAAATGGTGAGAAACGAACAAAATGGCCCTCACAAAGATACTACAAATAAATTGCAATCGGAGCTACCCAGCGAATGACCTGGCTATTGTTACAGCTAGAGAGATAGGTGCCGGAATAGTTGTTCTCAGTGAGCCAAATAAAAGAGCTATTGCAAATAAGAATGACTGGATATACGATGCTGATTTGGACACAGCAATAAAAATATTGGACCGAAATATTGCTGTTAAGAATCAAGGAAGTGGTAAAAATTTCTGCTATGTTACTACGCCCTCATTTACAATTTATGGATGCTACGCGTCTCCAAACAAGAAAATAGAGGAACTATCGGATATACTAGAGCAGATAGGAAACTGCATAAGAACAAGAGGCGTTGAGGCAATAGTTGTTGGAGATTTTAATGCAAAATCCCCACAATGGGGAATGATGGCGAACGATGCAAGAGGACAACTGGTTTCAGAATGGATAGCTGAACACGACCTAATCGTCAAAAATGTAGGGAAAAAACCGACTTTCCAAAGAAATGGCTACGGCTCGATACTTGATTTGACTCTAGCAACGACAGGAATTGGAAGAAAAATCACTCACTGGGAAGTAAGTGACATTGAATCTCTGAGTGACCATAATTATATCATTTTTGAAGTGAGGGAAGACATAAAGAACCATCATGTGAAAAAAATAGTAAGAGGTTGGAATACCAAGAAAATGGACGAGGACAAAAAATCCCAAGCCATTCAAGATTTTGTAAAATATTCCACAATCACACAACCGGCTAAAGAACTATCGGGCACGTTATCCAAAATATGCGATGCATGCATGCCAAAGAAAGGACTGACAAAGACGCGACAGCCCATGTATTGGTGGAACAACGAAATTGCAGAACTCCGCAAGAAATGCATCCGGAAACGAAGACAGCTTACGAGGGTTGCTAAAAAACACGATACTGCACTTAAAACAGTCCTGCAGGAAGAGTACGCCCTTTACAAAAAACGACTACGCAACTGCATCAAAACATCGAAAAAGAAAATCTGGGAAAGTGTACTTGACGACATTAATAGGGACGTCTGGGGTAAGGGATACGTCATTGTGAAGAAAAGACTCGTTGGGAACCCACCTAAATCCCAACTGACTATGAAAGCCACGGAGAATGTTGTACGATATCTTTTTCCGATACATGAACCCGTAAACTTTACTACCATTAAAGGATCCGATTTCAGAAACTTCACGGAAGAAGAACTAGAAGTGGCAGCAAGTAAGATCAAAAAAAACAAAGCTCCTGGTCCAGGTAACATACCACCTGAAATAATAAAAGAAGTAGCGCAAACTAAGCCGAAATATATTCTTGAAATATACAACGCGTTGGCAAAAAGATCAGAGTTTCCAAAGGAATGGAAAAGTGCCAAGCTTGTTTTATTGAAAAAGGGGGATAAGCCAGTTGAAAACCCTAGTTCATATAGACCTATATGCCTCCTCGATGTCGAAGGTAAACTGTACGAACACTTAATTCTCATAAGGCTCAAAAGGGAATTGGACCGTACCGGAAGCCTAGCAGACAACCAGTTCGGCTTCAGAGAGGGTAGACAGACAGTTGATGCTATTCGAAAAGTTATAGAAACAGCACAAAAAGCAGCTGCCTTCTCCAAGACATTTCGGCGCCTCTGTGCGGTTATCTCACTCGATGTTAAAAATGCCTTTAACAGTGCTTCGTGGCAGATCATTCTTAATGAGCTAAGGGTGAGGAAAATTGATGAAAGCCTTATCAGTTTAATAGCGTCGTATCTGTCGGAACGGGAAATAATACTAGAAGCAGAAGGAAAGGTCACAAAGAAGGAAGTCAGTAGTGGTGTACCACAAGGGTCTATACTAGGCCCAACCTTGTGGAATATCCAATACGACAGCCTACTGAAAATGAAACTTCCTATAGGAGTGGAGCTAGTGGGTTTCGCTGACGATATAGCTATGACTGTGGTAGCAACCAACGAGGAAACTCTAATGAATCACGGAAATACTGCCGTTCAAAGAGTGGTCCAATGGATGGAGAAGAGGAAACTGACAATAGCACCAGAGAAAACCGAAGCAGTTCTCTTAACAACTAAAAGAAACGTTGGTCCCATTGAGTTTGAGGTTCAAGGGGTCTCAATCCGTCCAGGCAAGGTTTTAAAGCAGTTAGGTGTTTGGTTGGACACCAAACTTAATTTTGGAGTGCACCTAGACAAGACTATACAGAAAGCCGAGAGAACCATGTCAGCATTATCGAGCCTCATGCCCAATTTGGGAGGACCCAGAGCCTCCAAAAGACGAATATTGTCCAGCGTAATTCATTCTCAATTACTTTACGCAGCTCCTGCCTGGCAACAAGCGATGAAGAAACAACACCTGCTGAGAAAGATGGTGAGACTGCAAAAGATCATTTGCATCAGAGTGTGCAGCGGATACCGGACAATTTCAGCTGAAGGTGCTGGTGTTATATCAGGCATACCCCCGATAGACCTATTAGTGGATGAAAGACTTCAACTCTATGAAGGTCGGCCTACTGAAGAAGTCAAAGTTAGCACAATGGAAAAATGGCAGAAAAGGTGGGAATCTGGGATCCATGGTCGCTGGACATGGAATTTAATTCCAAATATCAAAAACTGGATCGAAAGACCACACGGAGAGGTGGACTACTTTTTGACTCAAGCCCTGTCCGGTCATGGTTGCTTCAAAAAGTTTCTGTTTGACCGAAAAAGATCCGAAACCGATAAATGCCCTTACTGCAATCAGATAGATGACGCGGAACATACACTCTTTTTCTGCCCTAGATGGGAAGCAGCCAGAGAAATATTCCAGAGGAAAACAGGGGAGACTTTCACCTCGCAATCCATGATGAAAAGCTTGCTACTGTCACGAGACGAATGGATAAAGGCCTATGAAGTAGTGCGTGTCATTATAGAGACGAAAGAAAAAGAAGGCAGAGAGAAAACCTGATGTAATTTTAAAGACAGTACTCGCATTGAAGTAATGCTAACGCGGTTCCAATGCGAACTACTAGATTGAGGAGGGGTTTTAGTCGGTAGGAATCTCGACACTATCCACGAGGATGTCTTATGCAAGATTTCCCCTCCTCCTTACAAAAAAAAAAAAAAAAAAAAAAAAAAAAAAAAAAAAAAAGCTAGGCTAAAGGGCAGCTCAAAGACCAGTTATTCCAAAGTTTTACGTTTTCACTTCCGTCGACAGTCCGCATGACTGACTATTTTTTTTTTATAGGAAGATAAAAAATAGTTCAAAAGTTAAGCCACTAGTTTTTAAAATTGCCATCCCCGACCGGAAACACGTGTTCGAAAAAGGACTGAGAATTTGATATATACATACACTTTTATCTAATAAATAATTTGACTCGCCGTATAATATGTGAAATTCCAGACGCTATTTATCTTTTTTTTCAGTTTTGGATCTTTTATCTATAATGTAAATAGCATTAAAATACCAATTTGCGTATTTTAAAAACTAATGTGAGTGGGGTCCAGAACGATTTTTCATGGACTCATCTGTAAACTAATAAAAGCGTATTAAAAATATAAACACAAATGTTTTTTTTTTTTTTTTTTAAATAATTATATTAAAACTGTTAAAATATTTTTACTTAATTTTCAATAATTTTTGTTACATTCCAAAAAAAAGTTATTAATTATATTGTTTACAAAAAATAGACACAAAAAATCAAAAAAATTCTTTAATGTTTTTAACAATCTTAACAGTAATCGAATACTTCCAATTTATTTATTATCATGATAATATAATATGCCTGTAATCGCTATAAAACTGACTGTATTCAGGGTTGCTAGATCTCATATTCTAGTCGTATATCCCAAACTTGTAACCTATCTATCCGACCCTACTGCTGCCTTTTTTTTTTTAATTTACCGTCTTTTAATTTAAGGGTTTTCTTCTTATAATATTTCATAAAAATATAAAAACTTGATTACTTTGATTATTGGATGCACAATCTCGAATAGCTCAAAAACAATTTCCGTGCCAAGATTCGTGAATTAGAGTCAACAATTCTTCGGAATGTTACGGATAATGTACCATGTCAATCAGTTCTTGGTGAGGCTATGAATAATGGTCCTTTGAAAGACGATACTTTTCCACATCTTATCAAATAAATCAAGAAAATCTTTTATTCTGGTTGGGTACCTATGACCAGAAGTAAAGCATCAAAAGTTATTCTAGTCGTGCGTAAATTATGCACCACCCTGTAGTTTCATCAATCAGTATATTATATTAGAAGTACTATCTTCTATAATGAATGTTATATGATCAATTTTTTTTTTTATAGAAAAATGTAATATTTTTAATATTGCAATTTCAAAACATTGTTTCATTAAATATTTTTCTATAAAAATAATAAAATATTGAACAAAAAAAAAAAATCTCATTATCTTCAAAATGATTTAATTATTATTTTAAAAAGATCTATATCATAATATATTAGAAATATTTTATATAATAAATAAGATTATTATGCTCATATGCGTCACTATATACGTTAGTATTTTCAATTAAATCTACTTGTACTGGGTTATATGAAAATTAGGAAAAATATATGAAAACTAGTATTATTACTAAAATATTAATAAATTATAATTAAAATAATTAATTAAAGAATTTTTCATTTTTAAAATTTAAGAAGTGACACCTTTTTTAGGCATAAAATGAATTCTACACTTTATATTACTATTCCACAATTTTCCTACTTTAGAAAATCTACTTTTAAATAGTGTTAGGTTAAAATATTAAAATTAAGAGGATGCTTATATCAAGGAGAGAAGTTAATATCCGTTCCTGTTCAGGATATTTGATCACCTTCGATTTTTTTTGACGCACTGCAGAATTAAATTTGATAGTAGTGTTCTTTGAAAATATTATAATTATTTAAAAAAATAAATTTTACTACAAACCTTCGAAATATAAGAGAATATTTTAAGAGAATATTTAAATTAAAGTATAATTCTCAAAAAGTAGAATGTAAGTAGTAAAATTACGCGATAGAAATATTTTGGCGTTGAATAATTAAAAGAATAATCATTTTTTTGTTAACAACTTTATTAGATATTGGTAATTCTTAAGAAGTATTCCACCAAGTTTACGCTATCATACGTAGTGAATTTTTTGATACAATGGGCTTTAGTAATACTTTAAATTACAAATATAAATTATAAAATTCTTAAAAATAAATTAATGGATATAATCGATTCAAATTAATCTAAAATATAAAATTTTTAGTAAAAGAAATTTTTATGGATATAAGAACCATTGTTCTGTGAACAAATAAAATTATTTAATTTTGATATTATATGAATAGAAATATCCTAAACGTAGAACAAATACAAGTATTATATTTAAAACTAATAGAAATTTTATCTAATATAATTTCATTAAAAAAAAAAAAGTCAAATTTATTATAGAAATTTTGTATTTTTGCCAAATACCAAAAAAATGTTCTTGTGATTAGCGAATAGAGCTTTATGCAACGTTCTAAGAATGGTACAAAAATATTTTTTAATTTAAAAAAAAAAAAAAAACAGAAATTCATCAGAAGTAGGGAAAAATAATTTCTATATTCGGTACTTTGACATAGAAACTTCGCCTACCGGTAAATCTAAGACTAGATACCGATGATTTTTTAACATTATTCAAATTACTCCAACCAATATTTCTTAAACAATATCGATATTTGCCGTTCCTAGCTGATATTTGTATATCAACACATGGTGAAATTGATGGGAAAAAAAGCAATTTAATTTTACAACGCTTCCATCGTTAGAAAATTTTGCCCTATTCTTGATATCGCAAGACCATGACCACCAAGACCAAGATCGAAATATTAGCTTCTCTGTCTAACTCTGATCTTCATCTCCACTATTGGCCACTAACCCTCGAACTAAACATCCAACTGAAGATTTTTATTCCTTTCAAGGTTTCCATTTTCAAGAATTTTTAACATAATAACTAATAAGCTAAGAGATTTATCTGCAATCACATCTAAAGAAAATTTTTTTTAAATATTTTAACCTTGTGACGGTAATTTTTAATTTTAGCTTGAAAATCTGATACCTCGAGAATCACTATTCAGAACGGATTTAATCTAGCAGTATCGTTTTCGATTAACATTACCCTAAAACAATGACTTCGTGAAGCTTGAAGAACAAACTTTTATTTAATTTTTCCGATTTTTTATGAGAAAAATCTTTTTCAATATATGGCATGAGGTTTATATTTCGAGAATCATTATTTTAAAAATAAGAACTAACTCCAAAGCATAAGGAAGGAAGCAATAACTTTCTTCTAAGTCAACTTCCTTCTAATCAGATCGTTTACAATATGAACGCCAATGCTAAATATGTTCATTACAATATTTTATTTATAATAAATATTTATGGACATGTGTTGTACTTTTTTTTTTTTGTTGATAATAATAAGAAAATCAATCTTAAAAATAATACCTACACTTCTCATAATATAAAGAATCAGAACATATTCCTTATATTATATATTTATATTTAAAAAAATAAGAAACTTAATTATACATAACATGTCTGTTATATACTATATACTATAGGATATATTGATTGCATGATGGCCCAATAATTATCGACAATTATACCGTGACGAATACACTGTTATTATATGATCGTCGACTTTATATATGAGATTCTGATGTCCATATAGTATATATACATTTTGTATACCTATCGACTTATTTGAATAGATGAGATGAGATGGGCTTTTATTCTATTTTCTTGATTATATTGTTGTACAATTAAGCTGATAAAAAGTTCAACCTACCTCATCTTTAAAAATTAAAAGGGCCAATCTTAGATGGAGGGAGGAACGTACTTATGCTACTACAAGACAGATATGGTCTGAGTACAATCGCAGGCATTCCGAAGATCTTATGTCACTTTCAAGGGCCTCTATTCGCAAAATTGTTGTGGCTATTACAGGACACTGGTTGGGCAGCAGGCATGCTGAAGGCCTGGGCCTGGCGGTGTATCACGACAACTGCAGGAGCTGTCTCAGTGGTGAGGAGGAGGAGTCAATATCTCATCTTCTCTGTCACTGTTCAGCTCTTGTCATGAGGAGATGGACTTCTCCGACCTGGAATCCATCGACGTCAAAGCTCTCCTGCTGTTCTTAAACAGCTCCAAATGGTTCATGAAGTAGTGGCCAGGGATGAGCCAACCCTCTTTCGGTATCACAACGGACCCTATGGTCTAAGTGTATCCCACCCCAGGACAGCCACTCTAACCTAACCTAACCTACCTAATCTTGAAACTTTGCTTCGTCAATATGTATTTGAACTGCTCGCGCTTTGGGTGATTGCCGAATTTGAACAAAAAAATTCCCCGGTAAATTGCACAAATCTTACGAAAATTCGACCATGACCAAGATATATCTAGGATTTTTGGTAGAGCTTAAATGTGGTCTTCGTACGCAGTCGCTAAAACCAACCAAGCAACAATGAAAATGAAGCTCATAACTTCATGAATGCAGATGAAAAATAAGAATACAATAATAACAAATTTTTCAGTTTTCAATATTTTGAAAATTACTCCAGATATCGAAAATTTTTTTTCTTACTTTTTGTCTTATATTGTCAAGTTATGACATAATTCACCATCAAAATTGAAAAAATATATTTTTTTAATTTTTGTCCCCACTACCGTGCTCATACATCCTTAATTAGTTGGGCACAACGGTTTTTTTTGTTTTCGATAATTTATTAAGGTTTTAACTTTAATTTAAATAGTTTTTTTATTTTATTTCCACCGACTAGTTTTGGAAAAATCTATGAAAACATATTATCCATCTACCATTTCCCCATAAGACCAATGTTAAATATGCCTAATTTTGAAGTAATTTATTTATTTAAATAATCGGGTCACGGGGACCTAAAATTTTCAGAATTGATTTAGACTTAGTCTAACTTCATATAAAAAAACAAGCCTTTTATCCGAAATTGCCCTTACGCTCGTACATTCTTAAATGAGGGGACACAAGGGTACAACACGGAAATTGTTCGGATAGGTAGTAAATAAACCACGAAATTATAGATTTGTTTAACCTAGATAGATGGTTCAATTTTTTCCCATCAAAAATGTACATACTTAGAACTAAAACTAATATTGCTTTGTTGATATGCCTGTGTTGTCTAAGAAAGAAAAAAAAATAAAAATAAAAATTGGATATTGTATAAAAATATGATCGTAGAATAGAATAGATAAATTGTGGATGGATGGATTTTATACACAGAATTTGTTTAAATTCTAGGTATAAAGTTAGTTAGATGATTGAGTAGAATATACTCAACGTTAAGTCGTGGTCTCCGTGGATGAATGTTATATGTTTGTTATATTCTGTTTCGATTGAAATGGGTTATATTATTGTGTTTTATATTATTGGGGGAGATATACAACTCTCAGTCTTTTAAGATGTGGGTTGGATTGTTAATATTCTATTCTATTATAAAATGTGTATATATATATCTATTTTATCGAAGAACAATCTTTATAGTTATATACTAAAAATTATTACAAGACTATTACTACACTATTATAAAACATGCGTATATATAGGATTGGTCTTTTACAGAATGTTTCAATGGTATTTATTGTTTATCGGGCCCTATTTTTAGTCTAGGTATCGGAGGGAGGGAACGTAAATATCTAGAAATATCACTGATGTATAAAAGTCATCGAAACAGTCTCCAATAATATAAATTTATAATAATATTTACGATTACAGTTTTGTTATAACTGGACGAAGTTAGTCAAGAATCAAGACTAAATTTTTCCAATAGTAACTTAGTTTTCGATATACTTGAAAGAAAATGTTTATTTAGGTTTATGTAGATTTAAAAATATAATTATTATGAAGATTTAAAAATAAAAGAAAGGAAACCCAACTCCAAATTTGATGATAATTTGGATAAATACGAAAATATAGGATAAAAACGATCAAAAGTAATCATAAAAAGTAAAATTTACCTACAAATTTGGTACCGAAACTTGTTTATTAAATTTACAAGTTTGGTACTAAATTTAAGTACAATAAAAATAGTCAGTCATGGGACCTGTCGACGGAAATGAAAACTTGAAACAATGGAATAATTGGCCTTCGGCCTGGCTGGAACCTCGCATATATCGGCTGTGGAGCTTGCATTAATCTCTGATAATAACCAATTCACAAAATCTGAATGATATAATAAATAATACCCCAATACTATTAAAATAGATGTTCACTATTCTAGATAAATATGATGGGAGCGTAAATAAATTCATTTGAATAGTAAGATGTAATGTAATATATTATTTATATGCGTTTTCACCATTTATTTCATGGGTTTTAATTTTTTTTGCGGAACTCTCAAAAATATTTTGTAAGAGACCGAATTGTGAATCTAAACCATCCTCGCATTCACTTGAACACACACAAAAAATTTCATCAAAATCAGTCCATCCGTTTAGGAGAAGTTCAATTACAAACCCGAGTTCCATGATTTTTGTTCACCCTAAAAAGTGCTCAACATGCCAAAAGAAGTTTTCACTTCAATAATATTTTCTTGCATAATAACTGCATGTCAGATTTCGGCTTTCAGGAATACCAAGCCTTTTGATGATAAAATTTGCAAATATTTCCTTTTTGTAATATTGGGCAGATACAGGCAATCAATAAAGAAGATGAAAAAGTGGAATAATTAAAGATTTAAACAAAAAAAATCTTGTAAAGTACCATGTAATTACACCTCAATATAAATAATTAGTCAGCGACAAAAATATAACTTTTCCCTTCAAAGCAAGTTTGCTGAAATGCCGTCCACTCTTTAAAGTGATTGTAAATAGTAGACACGCATTAAAAAAATATTACAGTGTTCATAAAAAATGTGCCCAAAATAAAAGTTACGTAGCGATTAATTTTCGATCCTCGTCAAAAATTGGGATGTTATAAGTTTCAAACGTCTACCTTTCTATTATTTGTAGTTTCGTTTGCTACTTGTGCATGAATCTGATGAATAATAAAAATGTGGTAGCGCTGGGGTGAGTACATACAATAAAATTTCTACATATGAATGTATTATTTTTCAGTATTCCCTATAAAAAATATATTTATTTTTAACACTGGTCGAAAAAACTTTTGCTTATTTTACACTGTTTTTAAATTTTTGCAAATCTCACTTGCTAATCATATCCACAATATATACAATACTTATTTGCCGAATGTAAGCCAATTTGACGTTAACAGCTTTGTCTTTAAAACAAAAACAAAGCTATATTTGTCTATGTAGACATAATTTCATGTTACCAGACTGTTTCCTTACGAAACATGAAATTATTTTCTTACGTATCATTTTTTTTCCAAATTAAAGACCATCTGCTTTCATTAAAAATGACTTCCTTTTATTTCAAGTCTAAGTAAACAATCATGTTAAAAACATCTTGAACTTTTAGGTAGATATGGCACCATTTTTATGG
The DNA here is from genome assembly GCF_905475395.1 of Chrysoperla carnea. Classification (NCBI taxonomy): domain Eukaryota; kingdom Metazoa; phylum Arthropoda; class Insecta; order Neuroptera; family Chrysopidae; genus Chrysoperla; species Chrysoperla carnea. The sequence goes on from NC_058339.1 coordinate 51,312,279, forward strand.
TAAATATAGGGCCCAAAATTAACCATCATATATATGATTTTGTAGACTATACTCTGTCCGATATCCTATCACAGCTGTAACAAAATAAAAAACATACCAACTAAGTTTACAGGCATCTTTTTATTTGTCAGACTGAATGAAATAGGAATGGAATTTTTTATTTTTGTGCATCTGCAATAGGGAAAAATACTCTTTTAGAGACAAGCTTTTATTGCACTAAAAAGTAGAAAATAATTTTTCTTATGAATTACTAACACATGCCTATTTGTAAAAGCTAGACGCGAATCAATTTAAAATATCAAAATTAACTATTTTCTAGTGAATACTTTCAAAAGAAGTAGAAATGTGTGTATTCAAGACGCTCGCGCTGGTGTGAAATAACTCATAAGATCACTCGAAGACGTTGACGAAATAACAATTTTGTATGAATTGTGTATAGACTTTTGTGGGAAGATTATAGCCATTTAATCGACCTAGTGAGCAAAAAATTTGTATCATTTTGCAAAAGTTCGAGGAAACTGTAAACATTGAAGATACGCCATTGGATTTCTTTTTGTGAGGTTTTCTTAAGAGTTGCATCTATATCAACAAACCTGCAACCTTGGAGCACCTAAAATCTAGCATCCACCAAGTGATAACCGAAATAATCCCACAAAAAATTTCGAAGTCATAGATTACCTCGAACGAAAAAACTGCTGCAGAAGGTCCAGAGGTTGCCTGGATATATTTAATATTCGATAAATAAAAATATAACTAAGATAATATTATAACTATAACTCAATTTGGATCGTCCTTTAATTTAGACTAAAGTACAAGTATCGTTGATTATTCAACTGGTTACCACACTGGGAACAATAATAATCACATATGAAAGGTACAATCATTTAATAATAATCTGTACGCTATGTAACACACACTGTAGTATAAGATTCACCCAACATTTACCTGTAATGTTTACCTGTCCTCATGTGAAGATGAGAATAGCACGGCCATGCCACAGTCCATATATACTCACTCGCCAGTTCCAGTATTAATACCACAATCTCTCCTGATATTAGAGTTGTTTTTATAATATTGTGGGAGGAGAAATTATACTATACACTAAAAACTTTGTTTTTTTTTTTTTTTTTTAAATATTATTGAATGCAAATGATTTGTATATTGCCAAAACATTTAAACTCTGGATTCGATTATTGTGCGTTCATCATTTTTTAAAGTGTGTTTAAATTTTTCGAGGTGTTAGTTTTTTTCCTAAAAATGCTTTCCCGTTCGAAAATAGTTTCTTAGAGTTGATTGTAAAAAAGTGCGCCTTTTTTGTTTTGTTTACTAAATATATTATGTGATTTTTTTAAGAAGGCGGTAAGCATTTGTGTTTTTTTTTCAATAATTTATCCAATTTTTCCCTACTTACAAAATTTTCTGTTAATTTTTAATGGACTGAAAAACTTGAAAAATAAAATCGTTAATAATTAAAGTAAATTTTTTAATTAATCTATAATAAGCGCCCTTTTTATTGAAATATGGACCAGAAATTATAAAATAATTTTTAAATGCTCTGCAAAATAAATGAATGTAAAAAAGCTTGGATGTAATAGTTTAATTATTTTGAACTTTAAAATTTAATTTAAACTATTTTCATTTCTACTTTAAAAAATTTTTCTGATTGCTTTCATCAAATTTGAAATATTTGTTTTAAAAAGTAATTTTAAAATAAATATACTTACATAGATTTTCAATATTTTTATACTTACACTAAAATTAAAACAGTTTTTGAAAAATAAAATTTTTCGTTTAATTATTTATTTGACGTAAATACACATGTGCCGTCATAAACAGATGATAATTAATTCTGTCATTTTACCTGTAATTTTCATATTTTACTAATTATGGAAGATAAAAAATAGAAGAAACCTCGAAAAAATTAGCACTTAAAGTCTCCTGTGATAGAAGCTGTAGCTATGCTGAGGTCATCGTTATGGGTTATATATGACCAAAAATATTTTTTTTTGTCTACTACTTCTTAAATATTAGAGATTCGCAACTTTTATAATTATCATGTTTTCTCTAAAATTGACGATGGTGTTTAGAACCAATATAAAAATAATTAGTTTTCTTTTATCCAAATTGTCGTTTTAAATGCCAGAAAAATTATAAAATTAAATTCATTTTTAAAATCAACTCGATATTGCTACTGTCTTATTTTATTATTTTATAATTGTTTCAATATTAATATATTAAAAATTCAGATATTTATCTACTATGTATAACCAGCGGGAGGCCTTTACGCCCTCCTTGAGCGTAAATTTAATTTTGAGTCTATGGAATTTTTTTTTCTTTTGAAAAAACATTCACACTTTTGCAAAAAATAAATAAATAAAAATTCTTTTACAATTCTTAAGTTTATATATACTCAAATAGAAATTAGAAACTCGTATTTTTTGTTTAAAAAATAAATATATAAAACTCTTTAAAATTATTTCTAATTATCAGATCTACACAAGTGTAAAGCCCCACGGCTAGTTTTTTGATTGATTTTTTTTTTATAAAAATCTCTTCAGTATTATCTCCCCTTTTTCTAATTTAAAATATCAAATGGCAGATGTTTTTAAAAAAGAATTATTTTTTTCAAAAAAGAATTTTTTTTAAAAATGTTTATAAGGTGTTGAATCAAAATGGGTTAAAATTGGATTTTCTGAAATGAAATTAATGTCTTATCAAGTATCTTAATCAATAAAATTGTTTAGAAAACCCGCCTATTCAACAAACAAACAAAAATAATTTTTTCTTAAAATTACTCTCTTTAAAAACATCTTTTTACCATGTAATACAACCCAAGCACTTACGAAATGAGGTTTTCTAGAATTGGTAACTGTAGTGTTATGTAAAAATACACAATGAAGAAAATTTGTTTACTTGAAATACCTTTTTAACTCCCGACTAAAAAGAGGAGTTTATAAAAGAGAAGTTTAACGTGTCAGTGTACGTGTGTGTCTGTTTGTGGCATCGTTGAACCGATTTTGATTTTTTTTAAGACTATTGGATCGAGCGAGTTAAAGGCTCCGTATCCAATAACAACTAGAAAAGTGAAGATGACCTTACAACGGATGCGCAAATTTTCTTGAAACATAGTTAAAAACACTCTCGATCAAACAACCAATTAAAAGAAATCGGAACGCTCATTTAAGACCTAGGCAGAAAAACTCAAGAGATTATGAAATTTTTTTTATTTCAAAAAATGCTTAAATAATATGAGATTTTGTTATACCTAGATATGGAATAAGAATTTGTCCTTGTAGGTCATATAGGTTCTTATTTACCCTTAACTAAAAGTAGGCATTTAATTGTTATTTTTTTGTAATTATCTCACAGCGAGGTTTTGATAATCAGCAATAAGCAGTTACATAAAAATAATACAACAAAAATTCATTAAACCATTTATGAATAAACCTGAAATTTCTTAGTAATTAGAGAAAGTTAAAAAATTTATTTATAAAAAAAATTTTAAGTAGTAAGAAAATGTGTTGATTATAATTTAATTTTTTTGTTTTTAATTAAAACAAAATATCTGTATTTTAAAGTAGGTAAATTTTTTCGTTTTATTTTTTTATTTTTATATTTTTTTTGTATTTATTAAAAATTAAATAAATTATATGTAGTTCATATGTCTACTATAATTATATTTGTAGAAAGTTACAAATATTAAACTTTAAGTTAATTAATTAATTAAAAAAATCGGACAAAAAAGAATTTATTTATTTTAGCACGGAGTAATCAAGTAATTTGTTTTTTTTTTTAATTTTAATTTTTTACCCGTTGAAATCAGAAAATTCAACTTAAAAACTTGATAATATTTTTCTAATCCACATAAATTTTTTCACTTGCTTTGAATTAATTAAATTATTCTTAAAGAAGCAGTCTCATGCGTGTGTTTATATTAAAAAAACGTATAAATCAAAGGTCATACAAAATTTTTCTGTGCCTAGGTGTATTAAAAAAAAAAAAAAAAAAACTAGCAAATTGTCTTGATACATTTGTTTAAAAAGAAATTGTTTTAAAGAAAATAATTTTCCGCCAAAACAGTATTTTTGGTGTATTACCTTATTACATAAAAGTAAAATGTAACCCACATCAAAAATGTAAAATATAGATTCTTTTTTACTTTTATGCCTGAATAATTCAACCATTATTGAATTATTTCACAACAATTCATATTCAATATCGCGCTAATGTTTACAATAACAAAAATTACTTATTTTTGTTACATCTGTGATAAATCAAGAATACTATACAGAAATCTTATATGCTAATTGATGTAAATGATTTTCTAAACTTTTATAATCCGAATTTTTTTCACTTAAAATTAAAAATATTAAATTTTATTACAATATAAATAAACATTTGAATATGGGTACGGTACTACAGCATACGCACGCCAGGGTTTAACCGTCTTTGAGTATACACAAACCAATGAGTGAATGATTTATTGTAGGTGATACCTTTTTCCGAACTAATCTTTTATTTTATTTTGTACAATATTGTCTTTTGTTAAGTCTCGGTAAAAAGGAGTAAAGTTCCCTAGTTAACAATAATAATTTAAAGAACCCCAGGAAAAAGACTGAAAGATTTTCCTTCTATTTTTCAAAACTTATTTAGGTTATAAGTAGTTTCTTGAATCAAGAAAATATTCACTAGTACTTTTTTTTACAGTTTCGTACTAAATAATGGTTGTTTCTATATAGGTATCGAAGTATAGAAGTATCGAACATAGTACTGTTTACGGTAATATTAAAAAATGTATCGTGTATCTGATACAACGACAATATTCCCGCGTAAGCACCTTTTCTAGAAAGGTGTTTTTGTACAAAATGTTTTTAAGCAAGGGTTTTTTTAACGTTATGCGATTAAAAAAATGCTCGTTTTGATCGTTATGCGCTAAAATTGTTTTCAATGCGTTAAAACGTTTTATCCCAGGATATTACACTTCAACAGTGTGCGTTAATTCTACATATACCTATCAATCATACGCATACGAAACAATTGACTCAATACCTTTTACATACTTAAAACCGACTAGTGATTACTATAACGTACGATATTAGTAAAATAAATACACATGTAATGTTTGTTTTTTCAAAATATTTTTTATCCTAAGTATAATTTATAAATTAAATAACCTGAAGCAACTAATATTATTCGTTTATATGAAGTTTAATTGTTTTAAATTTGTTTTATTAATTTTATTTTTATACAATGTATGTATGAAATATATCAAGGTATACTAAGTTTAGTCTCAAGTTTGTAACGCTAAATATTGAATATAGGTGTTCATAAAATCGTCTAATTAGTCCATTTCCGGTTGTCTGCCGGTCCGCCTGCTCGTCAGTAAAGACGATAACTCAAAAACGAAAAGAGATATCAAGCTGAAATTTTGTAGCGTGCTTAAGACATAAAAAGTGAGGTCGAGTTCGTAAATGAGCAACATAGGTCAATTGGGTGTTGGGTCCGTAGTACTTATATTGAAAACTGTTAGAGATAGAACAAAAGTGAATGTTAAAATGTTTGCTTATAAAAAAAAAACAACTTTTGTTTGAAACTTTTTTTCGTGAACATCACTGTTTTCACCCACTGAGGAAGTATGAAGTTCTCTTTCTTTACTTACATGACGTAAAAAAACATACGATTGCGTAAGCAACACTGTCTATACATGGTATTTCAACAATTAACTCAATTAATTGTTAGTTTTCACTTGTTTTGGATAAGTTAAACAAAAATGTTTGCTTTTTAATTTTATTGTATTAGCAATATTCACGTATTTATTTATTATTATAAATTATACAGTTAAATGTACTCATGGCTTTAAAAATACTTTTTTTTTGCTTTTATGAAAAAATGACCTGCTTTTATTATAAAAGATAAATATCCCCAGTTATGTTTATTGAAGACTAATTCCGGCTATCATCTTTGAATTTCCTCCAAAAAATAAAGTAGAGCTTACTTTTTCATTTAGTTAATAGCCGGAGTAAAATATCTACTAATCAAGTCAGATCAGTCAACAAAAGATCAGCAGACATGGAAACAACAGCATGAAATTCCACAAAGAATCGTATCCTGTAATTAATTTTCCAATTATCTTTGCGATTAGAAATTACCTCATAACAAAATTTTTATCCATTGGCTTGTGGGTTTGATAGACACAGTAACTCTAAAACGTCGGTGTTGATTATTCAAATTTCACATATAATAAGGCTTGAACAAATGACCATATAAGATTTGGGATGTAGCAAAAAGTGCCTTACCCTGAAAAATTTTAGACTTTTTCAAATTTTCTCAAAAAGAAGGAGAAAGTAAGATTTTTTTCTCAAAAAGAAGAAGGAAAGTAAGAGGTTTTTGTTCTCTGCCCTTTTTTGTCATACTCAACGCTATCAAAAAAGTGATAAAAATAAAAATACTTGATACCTATCCATACTTTGAGATGCAAAGATCTTCCAAAAACTACTTTGGATTGTTTTAAACGTATATAGAAATTTTTTGGCGCGCTCACCACAGATTTTTCTGTAGAATTTAGATTTTAGAGCTATGTTTAGTTTCAGGGTAAAACAAGAAAAAGGTACATTAAATTAATAAACTACAAAATGATTTTATTGAAAAATGTTTAGTTTTTTCTTAAATCTAAATCTCGCGTTCCTCATAAATTATCATTATCATATGTAAATTATATTCTAACATCCTCTCATTGAAGTACGTTTTGAAAATTGTAAACATCGTGTATCTATGCACATTCAGATATAAAAAAAATGAACTAATGTGGAATAATTTGTTACTGGTACTTCCCAGAACATTTTAGAGCTAAAAATTCCTAAAATAATTGTAGAACATATAGATCTTTCTTTCCCAATAAAATTAGTTTAATAAATATGGTGGGAGCGCCAATAAATGTATAAGACATAGTACAAACTCATATGTGACTTTATTTACTTGCGTTTCCACCATTTATTTTTCTTACTCCAATCCACACTCAGCCAAAGTGAAGCACTCTTAACCACACTCTTGTCTTACTTCGCAAGTATCTCATTGCTATGGCTAACATTGAACTATCAACCGCAGTAGCTCTCAGTGCGTAATGAATTTTTGAACAAGTTATCTGTGACTCGAATAAAAAAAATCGCTTTGTTAGTGATTAACGTTTGAAATTAGACAAAGAGGGGATTATATTAAAAGTGGCATCATTTGTGTAAATCATCATAGAGTTTTCATATAAAACTCACACATCACAAGAAAGAGACGAGCAACAATACATAAAGAGTTGATAACTTGTACGTCTTATAATCAATTTTATTTAATTACTAGCAGTAATCCGCCTGTGTCGCTGGGAAATTTCAACTTTAAAACAAAGGCTACCGCGTTATAGCCTTTACTGCTCTTTCCCTTATCTCTCCTTTAGTTCACAATTTTACCACCTTAGGAGTTACGATTTCCAAAAATCCATTCTTAGTGGAGCGTCTACATCATGCAATGAGTGGCTATGTTGAATTTCGATCAGATGTATAGTTTTAGAGATTTCAAGATGAGTTAGTGAGTGGTACTTCGCTTATATATACAAGATGTTTCGTGACTCGATGGGCATAGCTTAAGAGCGTACCTATCTATTCTTTGGACAATATTAAACTACTTTACTCGACAGTATCTTTGCTGTTAAATTCAATAATGTACATAAATCCTTAACTATTGGGTTTTGGACAAAGGTATATGAAGCACTTTCGACTTAAAATTGTCCAAAGAATACGCTCCTAAGCTGTGTAGATCGAAGACGTGCAATACAGTATAAATATTGAATTCGAGTACAGATAGAAATCGAAACTGAAAATCATTTTCTCTGATTAATAAAATTAAAATAGCTTCAAATTTTTCGAATAAATCTGTACATATTTAGATGGTTGACAAGAAGACACATCAACGTATATTATAAAATATTATAATATTATTTATAGCAGCGGACATTGTAAGTCCACTTCATTTACAATGATATAAAAAGGAATGAATAACAATGAGTGAATATATACTTTTATAAAAATATTTTTTATAATCATATTAAATGTTGTGAATGTTAAAAAGAAGTGAGTAGAAATGAAATATACATGGAAGGAATTACAACATGTCGCACGTGACACACCACGCGCTTATAAACAATCATCTTCATCGTCTTCAAACTCTTGATTATATTTGTTCTGTCTTTATACCTTCGTTCTGTTTTTAGTTATATTTCCCCGAAAATATAGACTTATGCACAGTATCAAAGGTCAATGAGGCGGGGTGATAAATTATAGATTTATCCCCTCGCTTCATTATATAACATTTTCTAAAATTTTTTACTTTTTTTATGAGGATCAAAATTCTAATTGAAAGTGTTATTCTATCTCTTAACTTTGAGGATCAAAATTGACTATAAAAGCAATCCCCATCAAACTCTGAAGTTATATTTGATTGTTTTACTCACGCTGTATACTAGGAGAGGCGATTTAAGCAATTTGGAGAGTATTCTCATGAAAAAAAAACCGCTTTTATCGACGTTTACAAGGCCTTGCGCCTCCATATAGCCATTCCAAATTGAAGCAGAAGATTGAAAATCGTTATCTAAGTTGAGCTAATGCCTTGTAGGGGATATCGTCACCCTTCCAACCTTCTTTTTCCTTCTTATATCGAAATATCATACTTTTCGTAGATTTTAGGGTAGTAGGTACCAACGCCAAGGCAAGTTTAGAGTTGTGGTTGAAATCCTTTGCTTATTTTCAACTTTGATGATGAATTTTGTTATAACTTGATGAATTTAGAAGAAAAATAAGAATAAAATTTTTCGATATCTGCCTTGGTTTTCGAAATATTGAAAGCTAAATAATTAAACAAAATTTTCAATTTTCGATATTATGAAAATTACTCCAGATATCGAAAAATTTTATTCTTACTTTTCGTCTTATATTGTCAAGTTATAAGAAAATTCACAATTAAAATTGAAAATATATATTTTTTTTTTTAATTTGCCCCCACTACCGTGGTCATATACATCCTTAATTAGTCGGACACAACAGGTTTTTGTTTTGTTTGCAATAATTTATTAAGGTTTTAACTTTAACTAAAATAGTTTTTTTTTTAATTTCCACCGACTAGTTTTGGAGAAATCTATGATAACATATCATCCATCTAACGTTTTCCCATAAGGCCAATGTTAAATATGCCTGCTTTTGAAGTAATTTATTTATTTAAATAATCGGGCAACATCCCTAAAATTTCAGAATTGATTTAGACTTAGTCCAATTTTGTATAAAAAGAATAAAGCCTTTAATCTAAGACTGGATATGAAATTTGTATGTGAATTGAGTAAATGGTAAAAAAGCGTCTTTTGGTAGCGAAAAACTCTCCATACCTTCTCCATCCTTTTATATAAATACTAGCTGTGAACTACCCGCTTTGCTGGGCAACATCCCCACTTGCACCCCTCCCTCCACATTTCCTTGCGTGGGATAACAGTTTTGTAATGTACACGTCATGCTCTTTTATTTGATACCCCACTTAGGTATATTTGTAAATATTCGATAATTCCTTCCCACTTTCTCGCTACACCTTTCTACCCTCCGAAGGTTAAAATTAGATAAAAACAATAGATCTTTGAAGCTGGTTGTATATCGTGTCAATATTTGAGCTTAATCGATGCACAACTTTTTTAGTTTTTGAAGCATATCCTTTTCAACCCCTATTTCAACCCCTTACTCTACTATAATATGGATGTATTATACATAAAAACCTTCCTCTTGAAGCATCAAAATCCGTTGCGTAGTTTCAAAGATTTAAGCGTACAAAGGGGCATAGGGACAGAAAAAGCGACTTTGTTTTATACTATGTAGTGACTATAGTTTAAATAGAAAGTATCAAATATAAAGAAATATTTAATGAGAGGGGAGAGGAATGTGACTTGAGTGATGGAGCTCTGCTGCTCATGAGGTTTCTTTAATAATAATTCATGAATATTTATATAATAAAAATACAATGAGTACCTTTTGTTAATTTTTTGATATCTGATTTTGTTTTGTATATGTATGGACCTTATTATGAAGCATTTTACCTGGCCTCTGTTATATAATAGGACCTTACCTGATGCAGAGATTTAAGGTGATCGTGCATGATACCAATATAAACTAGATGGTATAGGCGCTGCCATTCAGATTGAATTGTTTTGCTAAATTAATTAAAAATTAAAAAAATTAATAGCAATGAAAACGAAGCCATATGACATTTCGTCAATATTTATAAAAAATATTCTAAAAAAAAACTGACCCGATGCTACTGCTAGCTATAAAATCAATCTAAATACGACAGTGCCCTTATTGTCTAGTTTAATTAAAGGGTATAGAAAAGAATTCGGAGATATTTATGTCCTGTGTAGATAAGAGACCCTTTTTTGTTTTCACACTGCCTAATACCCCTAATAATATACTGAAAAATAGGTAAAAACCATGAAAGTAAGAATATAAAAGGAAGGAGTCTGATACAAAAAACTCAGAGACAAATTTAAAAAATTAGAATTCGTTTAAAATTTAATCGTGAAATTATGCGCTAATGTGTAATCTCTAGTAAAAAATTCCAATCGATTTTCTATTGAAATTAATTGAAAACCAATTTCAAATTGATGTTTTCGATTCTTCTATTAAATTCATTCAAAATTTTGAATCGGATCGAATGGAATTGAATTGAAAAATATTGACTGGAAACTTCGTTTTAGCCTAACTTGAAACTGGAGTAATCGATTCTTAATTCGAATTATAGTTTTTGAGATATTCGTTTTACAGTGCCCAAAATTATAATTAAACTGACAACTTCTTATATTGTTTGTAGTAGACTCACAATATGTTCAAATAAATACGATTTTCGTAATTTTTGGGTCAAAGTCACGTTAATAAATGGCTTTTATTAAAATTGAAAACAAAAAATTAATTTTTTTACATTCTTCCCAAGGATTTTCAATTCCATTTTTATCAAAATATCGTTTTAAGCGAATTTGAATATGACGAAAACAATGATACCGAATTATGATTCTCGAGATGGTATCTCCACAAAGCTCAGATTGTAAATGAAATCCATTGAAAATATTGATTGAAAATAAGATTGAATGCCGCAGTTATGCATGTCCATTTTTAAAATAAAGCAAATTTACAAATTTGGAATAGAAATTTATAATTTTACCTTTACTGTTACTAGTCGAAACCACATCTTCGGTAGATTTACCAATTTTTATCTAAATTAATTTCGTTTAATTTTTTTAAATAAATAAACTAAAATTTATTTTTCAGATACAAGAACACAAAGACGTCATTCGTGGGGAAGTGAATTTGATTATCATTGTCCCGAATTACCGATCGATGACAACCAAGATCAATTAAGGTATGAAGATTTCTCATCATCCGACGATAATGAAATCACAAACAAAAACAGCCTACCCTTGGAATTTGATCTTATTGCTGTTTGTCATAATGTAGCCAAACAAAAATCACCACACATCGAAATCGAAAAAGATTGCATCGAAATCGAAGAACAGCACAATTCTAACTCAACATCAAATACACTCAAAATGGGTCAAACATCATCGTTAAATTCTTCATCTTCAACATCTTCTAAACCAAAATTATCCTTAACATGGGTGCTACGAAATAATACAATACCAAAAAATATTGTACTAAGCCCCGAACCACCAATAAAATTTCAATATAGTAAAATTCGTCGAAAAAATTCATCCCAGAATGATGCTCCAAAACAAGAGGAGAAAAAAAATACCAAAGTTAAACCAACGGGGACGATAAGTCCGACAAATGAAGGTGGCAATTTTATTCGACGTAATTCATCGAAAATATCGAAAAAACAAATTAAAGAAAAATTAGCAGCTGTAAATGCTTATTACGATGAAACGTTTAACAAAAAAGTGAAATCAAAAATAATCAATAGTGAAAATAACAATAATAATTTAGATAATTTTTATGAAATTGATTATGGTGGTACAATTAAAAAGCATGTGGGTGATCCTAAAAAAGCTATACAAGACAATAAAATCATAACCAAAGACTATGAACATAAACAAATTAATTCGGATTATAAAAATGATAAAATTATTAATTATAATAATATTGTAAGCACAGCTTTAAATACCAAAGGTTTACCAACTCCAACAACTTTTGATCATGGATTTTTATTAAAGAAACGTACATCTTCAGAACCAACGCTTGTACATTCATCAGATAAACGACATCGTGTTAGAGTGAGACATAAACGTCGATCACGTAGTCGTATTGAACAAACAAAGATTTCATCACGATTTGGTTATGATATTGAAGATATTGATTCATTTTTAACTAAGGTAAACCTATATATCATTTTAAAGATCAAAACTGATTAAGTAATTACGATTAAATTAATATTTTATCACGAATTTATTCGATATCGCTACATTCATGAGACTTGGGGCTTATAGACTACAAACCCATCCAAAAATTTTTCGGATTAAATGACCCATCATTAATGTAAATCTCCTATTGGTAAAAGTAAGTTTAAGCACCATGGCATCAGTTTTGCGCGGTACAGGTGAAAATATGAATGTCACATTCCTTGGTGTCTCATTGTTGTACCAGCAAATATGTACGACATTGCTGGATACTAACTCTGCATAAGTACGGAAGTTAAAACAATGTTTGATATCCCGTCAATTTCCGAAGCACTACGTGATTTATTTCTGTACGGCATTTATGTAATTCGCTTCGAATACTTATGCAGAGTTAGTATCAAGCAACGCCGTACATATTTGCTGGTGCAAGGGTGAAACGCTGGTGCAAGGGATGTCACATTCCTATTCTCCCCTGCATCGCGCAAAACTGACGCCATGATAGTTAAACTAACTTTTACATGTAGGAAAATCTTTTTCAAGCCTGCAAATAAAGTCCGAAAAATCTAGCATAGCTTAGTCATCAACTATATAAGTGTATTTTTTTAAATAACAAACTGCAAATCTGCGATCATTGAGAAATCATTACTGGGATCTGGGAAATTGTAAGCGTTCCTGTAAAATTTTCTGAGATCACATTCAGACTACTCGAATATGAATGGCTAACTTCCGTATGATTTCCTTGCATTTTTTAAAAAAACAAATTGCAAAATATCGAATCTGTTAGTATTAGAACTGCGAAAAAGCTGCCCAAGTCTACTTACAAGTTTTTTCAAGTGTCCTCCGAGATGTACAAAAAATCTGAAACTTGCTGTTGGTGCTGTTCTTGGAACTGCAAAAATTTTGAGCCAACTTACGACCTTTCGTAAAATCAAACTGCAAACTCTCATTCAAAAACTATATTATTTTATTAAAAGTATTTCCCTTAGAGCTGAGTATTTTGACTTTACAAGCTATCTCTCATTTACTTATCAAGTGTAGGTAATTAATTTCTCCCCTTCAAAGAGTCAGGTCAAAGCGTTGTTAATTGAACCCTTGTTAAAAAAAACATTCAAGTATGATAAATACATCGTTTTCAATTAAGTTTTTATTTTATTTTTCCAGGCTTCATTAAAAAAACCTGCCAACATTCCCGTTGTATTATCATATCGCAGCATGTTATATCAAACTCAATACGACGATTATCAAGATGAAATACCATTACCTTTAGGAATGGTAGTGAATGCAGTATTTAAAAAAGAATCATGGTTGTACGTTCAAACACCACACGGCGAAGAAGGGTATATCAGTTATTCGGCATGTTTACCGTTAGGTATAATACCACAAGATGAAGATTCAAGTTCACCATGTTGGGAAACAAGCACTGATTTATTCCCTCGACCATGTGGTAACATGACTGACTCTGAGAAACTAACACAATCCGAATGCAGTAACTCTAAGTGCAAGCGAAAAGTTCGAAAAACTACAACAACTTCGGCATCAGTTTGTGGGGAACGTAGTGTGGATAGATTATATTTACGTGCAACGCATAATTCACAAGAACGTGATGTTAAAAGACAAACTTTATTAGTTATTGATACAGATTATGAAGGTACTCGAAAAAATACGATTTGTGTTTCGGCTGGTGATGTTGTTGCGTTAATTAGTGCCAATATAAAAGGTTGGTTTTGGGTACGAACCAGAGATGGAAATGAAGGTTTTATTCCAGCTTCAATTGCTGGTCATGGATATTTATAGCCAATTTTTCAAAAACAATCTTCTTATTGGATTTATATATTTTTATCAGCGTACATTTTCAGGTCAATTAAGGCCTCTCTAGATCCGAAGTGGATACCATCACGTATTTAATGGTCAGACTGCAAAATATCTTTTTAAAAATAGCTGAGTGTTTTTACTCCTTTTATTAATACTTTTTGATGTAATTTTTTTAAACGTTCAATTAAAAATATTTTCATTGAGTAGGAAAATGGTTGTGCCTTTTTGTATATTATTTTATATTTTGTATAAATTTAGGAAAATATTTATTTAATAAATAATAAATATATTTTTGAATAAAAGATAAAAATTGATTTTTGTGTGTTATTTTTTATTATCTTACACCTAAGACGAGATAAAAATGTTGAAGTATTTACTTAAGGATGTACGAGCACTGAACCTTCAAAAAGATTAAGGCTAGATTTTTTATATGTAGTTTGAATACATATAATTCAATTTTCAAAGTTTCAGGGGATCATGGGTGTCTTCAATTAATTATTCAATGTTAAATTTCGAGTTTTAATACATTTCTCTAATGAAGAATTCTCAAAAAACGAGTTTAACTTATAAAGAGGGATTAAAAATTATCTTAAGATTTCCGAGGGTCTTACTCAAACTGTATCCAAAAATCAAGTGGTCTTGTCTACAAAATATCTTAATTTGACCAACTCTAGAATAAACTAGCATTCCTTCAATGGGAGTTAAGACAATGCAAATAAATAAAGCTTTATCTTAACTTTCATTGAAGAAACGCTAGAACAGTCTATCAATAAAGATCTTTTTTTGAGTTCTTTAGTTTCAAATTCTTTATTTCTATAAAATAGCGTCGGTTGTTCGAGGCAGTTCCCCGACTCGAGCTATCGTTGTTAAATATAAACGTAGATAGATACATCTAAATCACCAGAATACATCACTACTAACATACTTGCTCAACCTTGAACTTCTTCATTGTTCTAATTGATGGCCTTTTTGGAGTTTTTCCAAACATTAAACTGTTAATATCTCGAAAACGAAGAAGTTTACGAAAAAATCACACAAAGCCTTTTTGACGTTAAATAACCCATAGAATCAAGAGTAACTTTTACTTGATTCAAAAAAATGTCAATTAACTGTTTCTTTGGAGGGAGGGGAGTATACAAAAATTGGACCAATAGGGTTTCTGGCAAGATTCACAATATTAATCTATAAGCTTTTCTGATCATGAATCAATTGACAAAATGCGGTACTCATATTTTGTACACTCAACCCCATCCAGAGCCTGTTCTATACGGAAAATATTAAACTGCTACTTTTGATATACTATTTATCTTACAATCTATATATGGAAAAATTTCAGACTTTCTTTTGAAGAAAAATTTTCTAATATTGAACCGAAATTTTGGGAAAGTTAAATGAAAAAATACACAAAGTTAAAACTTATTATGGAAATTGTTATTTTTAATATAAAGTTAGAATTTGGTCACGATAATTAAAATTTGTACAAATATCAATTTTAAAACTAGAACCTGCCGTACATAATACTTTTGGTGTTTCTTGAACAATTGCTGAATAAATTGTACTCGATGAAGATGGTATTTCAGCGTACACATCACCACTATAACTAAATTGATAAAAATACGGTGCAGTACCTCCAGCCATAATACGATCTTCATAGATATTTGTGACATGAATACCATTATCAGATAATGGGAAAATCGTTGCCACATCCAATGATCTTAAATGCCATAAGGAAAGTCGTGGTCCACCACCACAAACCTAAATAATCAAATCAGAGTTCAATCTCAACGAATTTTTATTGGAATGACAAAATTAAAAAATATAAAATGCCACTTGGTCGAAAAATATAACGTTAGAATAGTGTAGGTAGATCAATACCTGTCCAGTACATCACTAAGTCTAACAATTCAAATCGTTTTTAGATATTTCTGACAAAAAATTCCTTAATTCCTGCCGTTAAAAGCATTTTCTATCATCGATAATATCATAAATTCATAAACAACCATTTTATTCAAAGAAAATTGCGCGAATGCGTGTTGGACGTTTGCAACATTCTAGTTTGATGCAAATTTACTCTGGTACAGTTTAATAGCGAAAACCACGGACCATTTTCTGATACTCGGAGTTCGATTAACTTAATACCAATATTAAATTAAACTTACCAACCAATCTTCGTTAACTGTAACAGTTCCAATCCATTTACCAAGATTTGGACGAGCTAACTTATCATTTTTATGAGGTACAATTTGACTGTGAGCGTTTTTCTCTCTTAAATCCCAAAGTTTCACATTACCATCTTCACTTGCCGAGACCATTTGATTACCCCTATAAAAGAAAAATGCAAAATAGTTCTTCAAAGCATGATGTCATACAATGTTTTGTAATTTAACCTACAATATATGTAGCCAATGAATAAAGTCTGTATGCCCAGTTAAAGTTCGCACAAGTTTACCATCCTCCAAACTGAAAACGTAAATATTATTATCTCCACATCCAGCGTATAAATGATTCTTGGTTGGATCAAGTTTTAAGACATTCACATCAGTTTTTTCAAGAACATCACGATTCGTTGGTATTTGAATATTCCACGCTACTTTCGGTGTTTTCGATTCACCGGTAACAGCTTTCCAATCCCATCCATTGATTTCACCAATACCACCATTTATTAAAAACGAGTCGGTGGATAACAAACTACAAACTTGGTATGTTTTACTATCGAATTTCCATTTTGCTTTACGATATTGTATATCTTGTTCATCTGGCGGATCTATTATTTTATCCAAACTAAAAGAAAACAAAATTGAAAAACATTCTTTCGATGACTTAAGTAGATTAACTTACTTGAAAACTGATATATTTCCTTGAATATCCCCCGCAAACAAAAATTTACCACATGGTGAAAATGCTTGGCATAATATTGTGTTATAATAATCTTTATCGATAACCATTTTTAAATTTATTTTTCGAAAATTGATTTAAAAAGAAAACATTTACAGGTTTGGCAGAATGGTAAACATTCTAAACACATGCGTAGATATTATTCTGTTGAACTTGTAGCATAATATTGATGGAGCTATTGAATATAGACTGAGGGGCTCATATAAAAAAATGCCCATCTATGATCTTTGGTCTTCTCTTCCCAAGAGTAAATGTTATTCCAGAATGATGAACAAATATTTATTTTTTACTTTGAACTAAAATACAAACCTATTTGTGGTCTGAGATTTGTTGTTTTCTTATTGCCGTTGATTTTAGCAGAGAAATTATGCCCATTATGCATATTGAAGGCATTTTATAATTGAAGATAATGGATCACACTTAAATGCATTAATATGTGTATTAGGGGACTTAAATTATAGGTCTAATTGATTCTTGGACTCGAAAATGATTCTTTATGGTCTTATTATCAGTTAGTTGTAGCTTTAACGTCCTTTTGTTGAAAAGAAGACCACTAATGTCACATAATAATGAGTCACCGATTTATTATTTGTTACCTACAGAACCAATTTTGATACTTATATTTCATTTTGTTATTAATTTTAGTTTTATTACAATGTTTTAATCATTTATGTATTAATATTACCTATATTTATAAATAAATCTTTAAAATCCAGGCTATATTATTACATTAATTTATACAAACATTGCCGGAAAACTCAAATTAATAATGTCATGAAACGATATACATTTTAAAATATATTTCTACTATGGATTAATGGTAAGGAATCTGGTAGTCTAAATTGGAACTACTGAAAAAGCATTCCATTTCATTCCAGAATATTTTTATTGGCCTTTAAAAATGGTAAGAACTAAGAACAAGTATTGTCGTCTGGAAGTGTGAGTTAGAACTACCGATATTGGGCCCACATTTTGTTTTAATTAGTATGAATTATTATCGCCAGTTGGCGAGTTACAACTCCCAGTTATCAATCGACGCTGAATACGGCAACATCCCTTGCTTTACAAAGCGTAAATTAAGATAGGAATAAGTATAAATAATCGATAAATATGTAATTCGAAGAATTAAAAAAACGTTTTTAGTTCATAGACAGACTTCAAAAAGTTTCCCTATCGAGTATTTGCTACTCGTTGTTTTTTTTATTTTACCTATATCTAATTTCAGCTCTATGATCGTTTTCATAAATTATTTATAAATATCGACATATCAAATCCGTAATTATTCACTTATTCGTTGATAGAACACTGTAATATAAGAAGATTTTAGTGATTATTTGACAGATAAATAAGTATTAAACTAAAAGCAATTAACGTAAAATCATAATTTATTTAATTACAATTAATATTCATAAAATGTAATATAAAAACAAGTGTTTATTCGTAATTAAAATGTAAAGTTAAAAATTATTTGTATCCTGAATTACAATCGGGTCGATAAATTGAGTTGCGCTCTCGACATCAACGACAAGCCTACGTTTATTTATAATTATAACCTAAATAAAACTCAATTTTCCTAGCTAATTATGTGTATACATATGTAAACAATTACCTTAAGATATTACAGTTTATTTACATTGAATTAATAATGTATAACGGAATTGGTTTACAAACACCCCGTGGTTCTGGTACAAATGGACATGTACAAAGAAACTGGGCACTGGTTCGTACGAGTAAGGATAAAGTGAAATATCGGACAGAGGAAGAAATTGCTGCTCTTGATGCTGTCGCAAATAAACAACCGAATCAAGAGATTCTTGATCATGAACGAAAACGTAAAGTTGAATTAAAATGTATTGAGTTTCAAGAAATTTTAGAAGAACAAGGGTAAGTAATTCATTTCGTATTTACTAGGTTGATTTAATTATTTTTAAGCACTACCAAACTTGTTTATTAAACTAAACTTTAAAACTCATGGATATTATGTAATAATTATCAATGTTTTTGGAGAGATTATGATTTTCACGGCTCCAAAATTTGAGCTTTTGACCCACTCCTACTTCTATATTTTCAATGTTTAGGGTTTTTGATTTAGTTACCTGGGTTTTTGAGATTTTGCTTCTTGCTCGTTGATTGTAAATCTCATTACATTAAAATCGCATCAAATCGCGGTATCAATGAAATGACAATCGATGCACATAAAATAGCTGAGGCTATACGTACGTAAGTGGGTCTCTAGCGTGAATATAATATTTCCCTTTCCTGTAATAGTGTCCCATTTTTTACCTCAAGGGCTAAAAGCTTCGGACCCCAACCAAGTCCACAAACTCAACCCAACCAACTCGTAATGGTAATAACCAGCTTGCAGTAAATTTAATAGTCACGCTAAAGTTTTCAGATAATTTATCTTAAAAAGTATTCACGCTGAAGACACGATTGTGTACGAATGTCTTATTGATTTTATAAGTAAAATGACAATTTCAATATAAATTCATGTTTAAAAATTTTGGATATTTCCATATAACATCATTTGGCTTAGATGAATAAAACGCTCTGCCTGGATAGCGAGAGACCCATTGTTCGAATTCCGGAGTGCAATGTAAATTTTTTTTCCTACATTATGCTAAATTTAATTTTGTTAATGGCTAGTCTTTACGCCATCAGTCGTTTACCCTACTACAATTTATTATTTTTGTCTATGTGTTGATAGAATTGCAGGGTTGCCTGTTCAATCATTAAATATGTAAATTGAACTAATGAGACATAATTTTAATTTATGTAAATCTTAATCTTTGAATAAATTATGCATCATTATCAATTTGTTTACAAATAAATAATACCAACCATTAACGTGTTACTACAATTGTTTGAAATTATAAACGTTTTTTTCAATTAAAATCAACACAATTTAAAAAAAATTTCACATTGTTTTTTTCCTGGTCTTATTTTATAAAAAATACCTCGTACAAGGAAGTAATATTCATTTTTTTTAATACCTTACATGTATATATGAAATATATATCCAGGTATACTAATTTTAGTCTCAAGTTTATAACGCTTAGAAATATTGATGATAATAATAAAATTTTAGTATAGGTGTTCATCGAATCACCTAATTAGTCCATTTCCGTTTCTCTGTCCGTCTATCCACCCGTGAACACGATAATTCAAAAACGAAAAGAGATACCAAGCTGAATTTTTATATCGTGCTCAGGGCGTAAAAAGTGAGTTTTTCGTAAATGTGCATCATAGGTCAATTGGGTCTTGGGTCTCTAGGTCCAATCTTATGAACCTTTTGAGATAGATCAAAAGTTTAAATGTAAAAAAATAAACAACTTTTGTTTGAAACATCCTTTCGTACACATTGTTAACCCGTGAGGGCGCACAATAGGACAAAACTCGGTGTCCATTTTCTCTAAAACTATAAAAGATAGGGAGTTGAAAATTTGCAGGTTGCTTCAACTTGTGGTCTTGTGAAACATTCTCGAACAACGAAAAAAAATCTAGAAAATACTTATGAAAATTTTCGAAAACCAAAACAAATTGGCCGCCATAATTGCATTAATTTTTTCAACCCTTCTAATTTATTAAAAATAATGCAAGCACTGACATTTAATATTTTCTATACAGGATTTTTCAACAATTAATTCAATCAATTGTTTGTTTTTACTTGTTTTAAATAAAGTATTCGTTTATTGTTTCCTAAAGTAGCTTTCCAGCCGAAACATATAATTTAAAATTAACGGAAATAGGTAAAAAATAATTTTCAGTGTTGTAAGAATCAACTAAAAATAAACAAATGTAACTTTTCCCCTCAATATTGCTTTTTTTTGTGTACTAAACTACGAAATATCACGTGCCCTTAAACTCCACTTGAAGGACAAAATTTTGTAGTTATAACTACGAATATAAATAAATAATAATATAGTCCTTCCAGTTGGATCATTTCAATAACCTATAAAGTCTACTTAATTCAAAATTTGTATTTATTAAAATCTGATAGAAGCGTTGCTTGTTATTTATACACAGGGTATAAAAATAAAAGCCATTTTTCAACATTTCAATAAGTTAAACTCGTAGACATTTCATAGATAAATATTGCTTACATAGTTACATTTTCTATACAATCACACTTGTCATTCATATGAAATGGTTGGTTCTCTATTACATATGTATATATCATTCAACATAATATTTTAAGCTTACAAATAAATATTCATTTTCATATGAAAAATAGGTCATACGTATTTTATAAAACTTTTCTTTAATATTTCCGTTCATAAGTAATTTTATATCTAAAATTACTCAAAATGTAGAAACAAGATATGAATATTAACTAACAAAAAGTTTTTATCAATTATTTTTAAAAACATCCTTCCTTGTGTAAAATGAACCATTTAACTTTACCAATATATGATGATGAATTTGTAATTACAGTACAGGGTGTGTTTTTATAAACTTAAGGGATGTTTACATTATCAAAGAAAGTTCTTTGTCGAATTAAATTGATGGAATTAGTACAATTTGAATAGCTATAGATGGCAGTATATTAAAAATATAAAATCAGTTGGTTTTCTAATCAAATATTGGATCAAACCACTCAATAATCGTCCAATTTGTTGATAACAAAATTTTAGCCTAAAGAAATTTAAAACGGCGCGGCGAGTATAAGTTCCAATTGGCTTTGAATCAAATATATGATCAAAACCATACAATAATCGTTAATTTTTTTGTCTTATATTTTCATCAAAATAACGCATTTTTTGGAAACGGTTAAGGAAAAAATGAGGCGAGGTTAAGGAAAAAATGTCAAAGGACAAAAAATGCTAAAAATAATTCAAAATATGAGATCCAGTAAAAGCCTGGTCTCGTAAAAGTCAGAGATGCACTTTTAATTTTCGACCTCCAAAGTCTTATTTATTCAATTATATATTCTACATACAGTGTTGCGAGATTATTTTGTTTAAAAAGTGGTAAATAGCACAAAAATAATACTTAAAATCGCTGAAATAATTTATTATTAAAATGAAAATATGCACCAAAGTGTGAAAAATGACGACTTTGCATGCATGCGTAAATTTATGCTACAATCTACTGAATGAATTGTAAAACTTTTTTCATAACTTTCAACAGGATGGCTCTTGATTTTGTACTAAAACTTCTCCTACTTATCCTGTAGTTTATTAGGCAATATCTCGAAAACTGTACATTAAATAAGCGTGTTTTTGCTTAAATAATTTTTATTCTTTTTATGATTTATTTGGATCCGGTAAATTGTGATTTAATCGATAAACTTTTGGATTTTCTACAGTAATTACTAACCAAAAGTTTTTAATTTACAGTTCATTTATGTATTAGAGTAATATTTTCTAAGAAATTAGTCTGTAATCGATTTGTACAATCGCTCCTCTTGTGAGATTTTTCACAATATCTCAGATAAATCGTGTAATCATCAAATGAAACCGCTTTTTAGGTCAAAATTAACTTATGTACTGAGTTTTATGGAAATTTGATAGAATTTTTTTTGTTTTTTTTGCTATTAGTACTCACCTCTGAAAAACCGCAAATAACTTTTTGCTTAGAGAAACTTTAATCTAAAGATTATAAAAAATTATGTTTATTTAACGGTTGGTCGAGTATTTTCTATAGAATTGCTCGATTTTTTATATAAAGTTCTTTATTTTCGAGAAATGAACCGTTTTCATAAAAATGTTATACTTCTTAGATTTCTGTAATTTTATTTCATCACACTCATGAGTATTTCAAATATCCAAAAAAATTGGACTTGCAGCCCAATATCCTCAATATCCATCATTCAAATAGCCTAATGATTCGATACACATCAAGTTTTTTATTTTTATTACATAAATATTTTATAGTATGTGACAATGTATTACTTATTTATACTTATAGGTATTCTAGATATTAAAATGTCATTTGATAAATATAAAAACAATCAATAGTCTAATCCACGTATGTAATTACAAAATAACGAACACACCTGGGCTATCTAGATAAAAAAAAATTATTGGAAAACATTGTTCCATCACCAAAATTGATCACTGATATTAACATATTTTTTTTATCAATCGAATGACTATACATTAAAATTAATGTAATCGATAAAGGGCGGTGTACTTTGTTAGGACTTTTAGTACGGAAAGAATTGAACATTATTTAGTTTTTTTTCCAAGTACTGTTTTATAATGTTAATCGAGAGAATAAAACCGAAAAAACAGTCCTACCCAGGAATTCACTCCACGCCAGTTGATTTTTATGGGAGTCGATAGAAAATGTTTGTATGAGTGTATTCAACAAAGTCTTATTTATGCGAACTAAAGTTTTTTTCGATTTACGCCCACAAAGTGGGACAGAAACACCCTATTTCCGGACACCATATTCTTTTTATTTAATATTTAAAAAAATTATTAGATTTTATATTTTGAACAATTACAGGCATTTTTTATCTTTGACATTTTTTTATTAACTTCACCGTTTTCGGGATATAAACATTTGGAAAGAAAATGTGTATTTTCGCCGAAAATCCTTTATTGAGGAAAATAAAGATTATTTTGTGGCTCTGGTTAAAAATTTGATTTGAGGTCTCGAAACATTTTCCACAAGCTCATAAAAATCTACTAGCGCAAAATCGATTCCTGGGTCAAATACCTTATTTCCTCCACTATATTTAATCTGCTTAAGTATATGCTTTTTGTATGTTATCTGCTTAGAAGGGAAAAGCTTTGGTAAAATGAAATAAATAAATAAATTAAAGGAAGTATTAAGGCCTCCATACATTACGTAGTCGATTCGCCAACATGCTTGCGACCATGTTGGTAGACAATGTTGGCTTTTAAATTTAATAAATCTGATATTTGTCTATCTCTTAAAAAATGGTTTTTCCCCAATTTTAGTAATACTGATTATAAATGGTCATTTTTATCCAAAACAATTCAAAAATCTTCTCCATTGACGAATGGTTTGTGATAATGCTTAAAATCCTGTTAAGAGCGATAGGAACTGTTTTAGACAATATCTCGAATCTATTAATCTTATAGACTAATAGAGGGTATTTTTGATTTTTTAAAGTCAAAATGACCTTACAAACAGAGTTTTATAGAAATCGGAAACAATCAAATTTTTTCGATTTTTTCAAAACGGTATTCATCTCATTGTGCAATGGACTGGATTTTTGTTTGTTTTTTGGAATGAGTTGACCTATTAAAGTTAATTTTATGAAAATCGAAAATAAAAAAAACTTCCATTTTAAAATAATACTTAAATCAAAGAAACAATCTTTCTTAAATAGATATTTTTTCTTACAAAACAAATATTCGATATAATTCTAAGACATGCTACATAGTTCGACAACATAACATTATGTTCGACTAAACTAAAATAATGATAAAACACAAACCTACAAACATCATTATGGACACGCAGCTGAGTCAGCCAGAGTGTAATAACTTTTTAACTATTCACGAATAGGGTTCATTTTAAATAGCAGTTACCTTTACATATATATAGGTCGATGGAGTTGCTTGACTGTTTTCAAATAAATAATTCTATGTCTTCGAGTTGGCTATCACATACCTACCTCATTGATAGATAGATACCTTATACAAAAATCAATTCATTATAATGTGGATCTTATCATTTGGTAAACATACACACATAATGACCCTTTATTAAAGGGTTAATAATTAGATATTGATTATATTATTTCGAATGACATTACTGTGTTACCATGTATTGTCTTCATTTCTAGTCCCTTGTTGCCCGTTCTAGGTAATCTATTAAAATATTTTAGAAAAACTACACACCTCAAAAACTTTACATTTATTTCATAGCGAATTCATTTTTATAAACAGTACAAAAAAACATGACGATTATTAAAATCATGTTCACAATCAAATTATTATTTATTAACAAATTTTTTTGAGGTAAATTTAATATGATTTATTATTATTTTGTTATGTGCAGATATCCACAAGAAACAATCACAGCTAAAGTTGAAAATTATCGTACTATGCTGATGGGACATGGAGCTAAGCCGGATGTACCACGAGATCAATGGGGTAGAGTTGCGTAAGTAATTTTCATACCAATTATTAAGTATTTAAAAAAATAGAGACCATTTTATATAGAGACTATTTTAACAATTGTAGCCCCTGCGTCGGGGGCTACAATTGTACATGCACACGGCATGTCCTTTTATTTGATACCCCACTTGGATATGTTTGAAAATATTTCATTATTCATTCTCACTTCCAACCATTTGTGATTCCAAGATTGAATGCAGGCCCGAGATTTCCGAAATCGATGGTTCGATTCCCGCGTGATTGAGAATTATTTGTTTACATTGGGTAATGCTGCTCTAAAATTTGGCAGCGTTACCCGGCTCTACGATTGTTAAAGATTGTTCAGATATATTATTTAAATATCAAAATAAGCAAACGCTTGTTGGCCAGCTTACTAAAAATGGATAAACGTATGTAATAACTACTTATCATTATACATTGAACAATTTATTGATAGGCAAATTCTTATATAAGAAAAATCTCGGTAGTGAAGCGTTTTATTTCATGGGGTTCGGGAAATTTTATAATACCCCTAAGCTATAAATGAACAAACGTTTCAGCTTCATATACGATACTCAATGATCCACCATCTTCAAAATTCAATTTTTTCAGTCTGAGAATTATCGTCTCACTTTCTTTTAAAGCAATTTAAAAGTAAAAATTTAGTCAAGGAATTTTTAATTATTCAACTGGAAAAGTCAAGTAATTTTATTTTGGAAAAACAATGGCTGCCAAAAAGTAAAACTTGGAACGAATGGTTGATTTTATCAAACACCGTGTAAAATCATACCACGTAGAAAAATTGTAAAAAAACTTTATCAAAGTTGCTATATCAGGTTAGAGTGGCTGTCCACTCTATAAATTATAAATTCAAAGTTGCTAAGACGTAAATTTTTTTTATTAAAAATTGCAAATATCTGGGCAATGATTTTATCAAAAAATCATAATGGTTTTGTTAAAAAATAAAATATTTTCAATTGAAGAAATTTTAATAAAATAAAAAAGCTTTTTTTTGATTTCTCAAGAAAGTTGGATTGACAAGTTTTGGATTTAATTTAAAAATATTTTCAATTTGATGCATAAAAGGAAATAAAAAGAGAAAAATAAATGTTTTTCCAAAAAAAGGGTGTGTTTGTAAAAAAGTATTTTCATTAATCATTCTCTATAAATAATTATTTTTTCAAAAATAAAACAAAATAAAAAAAGTATTTTTAGGAGGAAATACTTAATGTAAATGATATTCAAAAGAGGTTTGGCGGGTTGCGGTGATTACTTATTTCCCTTATTATAAAATACACTAAGCTTGAGCTTAGTTCACCACTCACCTACCACCGTTTAATCGATTCTTGCCTATGACGCGGCATTTGGTTACCCTACCACTTTTCACCATACATATACACACATATGTACAACAATGTATTTCACCCCCTGTAATTTAATGTCTAGTGAATAAAACCAGTGTCGTGCATATTTATTTATTCATAAAATTTTTTGTAGGGGTTGAAATATCTTAATTATGAAATACAATTAGTAAACACTTTCAACAACAAAATATATAAATTATCGAATTTTTCAAGAAAACAAACTATTCAATAAAGTTTCAACCGACCACATTTTGGATAATTTTTTACTTTGGAGGAGTGCTTGGCACTCTTTTCTCATTTTGCAAATTTTGCAACTGCATATTTATAAATTGTTTTTGTGTTCTCTCTTTTTAAAAGACTCGTCATTGAGCGTGACTAATTTTCGCATGAAAAATTTACCCGTTTAAAAAATACTCCTGAACGTCAAAGTACAGGTTGTTGGTGGGTAACCCGTTAGGATATTGTTTAAACTAATTATTTTCAAACAAATAAATAATATTGATCGAATCGCTCCAGAAATCTGATCTGAAATTTTATCATATAAATGGGGTCAAAATTAACAAAAAATGTTCTTAAACATTTTTCTCTAAACCCTCACGTTTTTGAGTAAAAAATTCGAAAATTTGAAAAACGTCATTTTTACGATTTTCATGCCCCAAAAAGTGTATGAAAAAATCAGATTTTTAATATGTGTTTATTTGTAGTGTAAAGCTTCCTCAACAATAGTGCACGCGCGAAAAACCACATAAAAAACAATTTTCTGTTCTATACATGCTAGAATTAACAAAAATTTTGAAAAATTTCATTTTCCACAGCACAATCTCTCGATAAAACGGAAAAACCTTTTTTTCGATTATATATTCGATATTACGACAGCTTTTTGTTTTAATAAGAAGTTTTAAACGTTCATATTTTGCGTACTTCTAAAGATTTTCAAAAACCAATTTCACTTTTCTGTCCATGCAATAAGAATACTTCACCTGGAGGTATAAACAAAATTTAGTCATTATCCCTATTGTAACATTATAAATCATTAATAGCAAAACATAAAAATTCTTACAAAGTTTAATAAGTAATTTCTTTTTTAATTTTATTAAATAATTATAATTTCAAGTTGTTTATTTACCTTTCTCTCTAAAACTCTTCACTTTTTGTTTTACTCATTAATAAACTTGATATTTAGGATACCAAAACCATATTAAATATCGAATTTTTTTCTCATTCAACTAAAAATGGTGTTAAGACACGTTCGGGCACATCAAAACATTTGCATTCGCTAATAATGATTTGCGTACGTTATTCTAAATTTATGAGGGTTCGGTGAAAAATATAAATCAATAATATTTCAAAATAATAACTATTTTGTTTTACATTTCCAAATACTACTTCCCTTTTATAAAATACTTTATTGCATGCAATAGTTTCTATCACGTAATAAAAGTTGCAACATTTTTTTTTTTTTTTTTGCATACAAACTTTATTACTACAAGAAATTCACGGTTTTGACCATCACTATGGTCATATTTTCCCCTCATTTGATGCTTTTTATTAGAATAGGTTTTTTGTTTTTCCATGTTAATGGAAACATATATACAAACACGGGAAAGGGGGCTAATTAGTTGACACAGCCAAAAGGCTCTTAAAAAATGGCCAAAAATTGATATTTCGGTACAAGCGATTGAAAAAGCGGCTGGGTTGCCATCTCAAAAGACTTTTAAAATACATAAGTCTTAATTTTCGAAGAAAATATGACTAAAAATTATTGTTAATTTGATAGTTATTTATTCTATAGGCATATTCCACGGCATGACTCATATTTACGAAGGTAATCTATAAGGTTTTCTAATAGTTTAGAAAAATTAAATAATTTAAATTTTAATAATCACATACTGTACCACCACTGAATTAGATAAAAGATGCTGGGGCAGTATCTAAAAATTGGAAAACGCATGCGTTTAAATCTCTCTAAAATAGGATGTAAATGTTGATTGTTCATTGTTGTAGAATTTCCTTTAATATATTTTTTAAATATACACCCATTTTCTTTTTAAATGTATTATAAATAATAAAAATTATGTGTTTTCCAAAATATTTATAAAATAAAAATAATAAATTATCACAAATATTAAAATTATATTCTAAATAATAAAAATGTTTCCCATTAAAATATATGTAAAATATTTATTGCTAGTGATAGAAAATGTAAGATGAAAAATATTACGATACGCACAGTGATTGCTAGAAAAGTATTTAAAGGAATGTGATATGTGAAAATCCTTTAAATAAACATATTCAAAATCAAATATGTCTTCCTATGTAGAAAATATCTAAATATTTGATATTACACTTTTTGAAACTAAGTCTTCCATTTTTATATACATAAAAAAAAAATTATTGTTAAAAAATGTTATATCGTGGTACAAATCAGCGGACAAGAAATACAGTCGAAGAACGTATAAGTTTTGAACGATTATGGCGGGGTGCCATGCAAGCACTTGGCGAAGGTCGTCATCATTTACGCCCCATACGATCAACACATCATATATCGCCCGATCAATATTTAGTAACATCACGCACAATTCCACCGCCGACGGCTGCAACTCCATGTTGTTGTCATTGCGAATGTTTATTTTCGCGAGCTGCTGTAGCCGCTTCGGCTGATTATATTAAGAGTACAAATGAAACTAATCCACAATGTTTAAATGTTAAGTTATATAATGTTGAGCACAATAAGCGGTTACCGCAACGTAGTCAAGCTTTACGTTCTGTAGTCAGGTTAGTAGCTACCACACACAAAAAATAAAATAATGTAAAAGGCCTTTCCCTCTGCACCCAAGATGGTTTATTAAATACAATTGAATAATGATTCTATTTCTGTGATGGAAAATGAAACTTAAATTTCTACAAAGCCCTCCTCTTAATCAAAATGACAATCTATTTACCCACCCACCCTGCACAATGACAGAGAGATACTGGCACATGGGATAACGTTTGAAACTTCAAGTTAAATCGGGAAACACGAAATTTCTAAATGCAATATTTATAAACCTTAATTAACCAAAACTTCTTTATAATCGTTTTAAAGGTCTAGCACATTTGCCAGCCAGACTGTGATCTGAGCCTTGTTTAAAATTCGGACAATTTGTTTATGTGATCGTAGAAATGTTTTCGATTAAATTAGCTATTTGTTCTACCTTTTGCTTTATGAATAACAAGAAATAAAAAATATAAACAAAAAAACGGTCTCTATTTTGTAATCTGAATGTATATTTTAAGAACAGAATGTTAATAAAACATTCCTTTTTTAGTGTTACAGAAACTCATCAAGTTGCCGAGGCACAGCAAGAGAAAAATGCAAAATTACGTGAAGCATTTGGTATATCAGAATATTTTGTTGAAGGTTCTAGTTTAGATCCGACACGACAGGCAAAAGAAGAACTTGCTCGATCAGCGGCAATCGGAGCAACAGTTGGCGCATCACCGTCAGCAACACCAGCTAAAAAATATGATTTGGTTCGTACACCGAGCCCAGAAAAGGAAAATCGTGATCGTAAAAAGAAAAAAACTCGTGAACGTGATAGGTAAATATACATTTTTCAAAATATAATTTTCATTTAACAGACTTTCTTACGCAAATGTTTCAATATAAGCAAGTAATATTTTTTAAACTGCCTGTGCTTCCGAAACGTATTCATGATAGATTAAACCACTAATAAGAATAAAATAAGGAAAGGAATATCTAACACTTGAATATTAAATGACTTTATCGTGTTTTTTTCCGCTTCTCGAATGCTTTGTAACCTTTTCTAACATTGTTGAGAGTGATGGACACACGAAGTGTCTTATTTCACAAAATTTGAGGCAAAATCTTCTTGCTCCAGTCATTTCGTTCCTTATAAAAATCGTGATTCGCACTACGGAAGTGCGCTCATTTTAGGTATAAAAATTAAAGAAAAAGCTCTAGATGAAAAAAAAACTTTTATTATTATCACAGGCTTTTCAAATTATAAATTTTAGATACTTTTTTGACTGAATGCATATTTCATGTGAATCTTTTTATTTTCTGTTATAGCTCGTCAAGTGATGAACCAAAAAAGGAGAAAAAGAAAAAATCCAAAAAATATAAACGAGATAGGTATGATAAATTAATGAATCCATATTTCTATAATTTCTAATTGATTATTTTATTAGTAGTAAAATATTTATAATTAAATTGGGGTGTGAAATCAAATTTAAAAAAACCGCGCACTTTCTTTCTTTAAAAGTAAACAACACACAAAAATACACTTTAGGTGGTTTTTTTCAATTTATCTTTAAATAAAAAACTTTTTATTTAAAAAAATCTACAAAACAACAACAAAAATTTAAAAAAAAAAGATTTAAAATCACACTAATTGTCTAATATTTTTTTAAGTACTTCCTTAATGAGGGCTGATCAGGTAAATATTTGTTAATTTTTTTAAACACAAAAGATTATTTAACTTTTGTACGAATATTAAATAACATTTCATACAAGTTTTTTTGTACACTAAATATTAAATTGTACAATTAAAATGTTTTGCCTGGCTCTCAACCATACTTCTACGTGATATTGGCTTCGGATCATTTAAAAGGTGCGTTTTCAGTTACAGTGAGAGATTTTTTTTTATCTGTTCATATAATTTTTTTATTTTAATTTATTTTTTTATTATTTGTAATTGTTTTTAGAGCACTATATAAATATATTTATATATATATTATATATTGATGTGACTGTGAAATTTTATGTTTTTTCCAATTTTTTTAGTGATGCAACAAATAAATAGTGTGGAACAGTAAAAAGTTTAAATTTTCAACATAAAAAACACTTAATTTTATATATTTTTTAAACAATATGATATTTTATCTCAAGCCATCTTGGCATTTAATCCCTTCAATATATCAACTAGATGAGTAAATAAAACTTACCGAAAAATTTTAAATTATACATTTATAATGAAATTGTTATCTCTCATTTAAAAGTTTAAGAAGTTTCACAAAGTTTTAAATAGAGGTACCGATATTTTCTACAGACGTCGTAGGTGAAGTAAAACGTATGTAGCCTTTCCACCAGAATTTTAAAGCGACTAAACCCAAATTTTGAAACCCTAGCATTCTACATCTGACATCCGTAACATGACGAAGTTTCGAAAAATCGAAATTATTAAGTTATGACTACCATTACTCTTCTAAACCGCGTCCTAACTAGCCTTGAGCGAAATCCTAGCGATAAAAGGAAACTATTAGTTATTATTACAGTCATTCCTTTATTTGAAACATCGTGGATTTCATACTCCCATGTCAACGAATCTGCTGCTTTGTCCGTCTTTACATCAAAATGGGTCAGATATTCAGATTGATCTGACTGTGTTATGAAATACTAGATGAGCCAGTTTCCCGAAATATCTCAGCAGCTAGCAATAGTTCTTCCATGATATTTATGCAACTCAATACAATGTTTTATATATATCTATCTGTCAACGTAAGATTGTAATTTCTGTCAGATTGTAAACTGGCTACAAAAAAACGACTCCAACTAGCGCTAACTCAACACTTATAAACGAAAATCAACTAATTTCGTTACGGTTAGTTGATTTGGGTCGAGTACGAACGGTGACATATCGAAAAATGTTTAGATAAATATTTTAACAAAAAGATGAAGTTATTAAAATATTTATGTATTTTTAGCTTTTTATTAAAATTTTTAATGCATTCATTGACACCATCTTCATAATTTATGGTCGATATTATTTTCTCTTGTGCCATTATATCGATAAATTGATAATTAAAGAACACCATCGTTTAATTATGAGTATCTACAAATCCTGGAATTTAATTTGCCTTTGAAAAGATATGCACGGTACATTATAGTGAACTTTTTATGCGTCAAAGTTATCTTCTAATCTTCATCCTCACAAATGTGTAATATATTTTACAAACTTATTTTAATTTTTCAGGTTTAATCCACCAAAATAAACTTCAGTTTACAATATTTTTCTGGAACTTTATCAGTGATCCACAATTATAATAAACTCCATGCAAAATATCAATGCCAATACCGAATTCACCTCACTCCCTGTGAGCTCATGATGGTGTATATGATTTATAGAAATATCTCTTTAAAATTGGTTCTTCCCATTTAGAAAATTTCAATTAATTATGTTATATTCCAATATACAAGAAATGTAAATCTTAGCTTCTAATACATTGGGTATGAAAAATATCATATTGTGAACCGAAGCATAATTATTTTTATTGTAAATCTTTATGCTGTTCCATTCTAATCAATAATTTAGGGATTACAAAGCAAAATTTTATTACTAAATGAATATTTAAAAAAGAAAATCAAAACTACTTATTAACACAAAAATGGTTAATTTTATTTTGTTAATCATCACACATAATCTCGCGCTTTTTCTGTTTTTGGCATTTGAGATCAATTTATAACGAAATTTATTTATAAAAAAAATCATATTTTACGCCAAATTACAGAAGAAACGTCTTGTTTTACGTTATATTAAATTTTTTTTAATATAATGTAATAATTTATTTATAATAAATGCTATAAATATTTAATTGAAATTTTAAAATATATTTTCTGAAATATTTTTGAACATTTAGTAAATTGTGAAAATCAAATTTTGTTATCAGATCTGGTAAAAAGAAAAAATCAAAACGAAAACGTCGTCATTCAACAGATTCATCCGATTCAGATAATTCAGATAGTAGCGATTCAGAAGATAGTAACAGTTCGAGCAGTGAAGATGAGAAACGGAAAAAACGTAAAGGAAAAGATAAAAAGCATGAGGTATGTATTATATTCTTAAAAGTTGTTTAGCGAAATATCGATGATAAACAACAACTTTGTTCTTGAAAATCATTAATTTATCAATTTGAATATAAATAATCGAAAATGCATATATTCACATAGTTTATTTTAGAAAGTGATTGAGTAACCTTTATCAATTTGAATTTTAAACTTAATAGAATTTATTTGGATTTTTTTTATTTAGAAAAAAAGTTCAAGTTCGAAGAAAAAACGACACACAAGTGTCAGTTCCAGAGATAGTTCAGTTGGAAAAACGCCAACTAAAAAAGCTCGCTTAAATTCAAATTCTAGTAAAGACCTAAAATCTAAAGATGTTGACAATTCAAACGTGAAAAATGGTAAGGACAAAAATGAAAAAGATAAACATGCCTCTAAGGATAAACATAAATCAAAACATGAAAGTCCCGATCGAAGTTTCAAAAAGAATAAAGAAAATTCACGTGATGATCGAAAATATCCGGAGAAAAATTCTAGGCAAAGTCGATCACCAAGACGGAATAATCGAGACAATAAAGATTATAACAATCGATATTATAACGATAATCGTAGATATCAAAAATATGATCGTTCTCCATCAAACAAAACATCCTCACGGTCACATCGCCGATCGCCAGACTATAACAGACGACGAAGACGTTCTACTAGCCGAGGAAAATCTGTAGAAAAATTTAATCGTGATAATCGTGAACGATCTAGATCACCACAAAGATCAAAGAAAAATGTTCCAAATTCGTCATATAAGTCGAAAAATCATTTAGATGTCTCACCGAATTCACGACGAAGACAAAGATCAGATTCACGAAAACAACACTATTTACCTTCACCGAGAAATAGATCGAAAACACCAATCAAAGACAGTAAAAGCAATTCAAAAAATACGTCACGACAATCAAACGATAAAGCGTATGATAACAATCACTCTGTAAAGGATTCAAAACCACGAAAATCTAGAAGTGTTTCTGCGTCACCAAAACATAAACGATCATACTCACCAGAAAATAAGATTGAGAAAAAGCGTTCTCTATCCCCAGTACCGAAAAAAGCACATCACCATCGGTCTTCACCAAAACCGTCGACCCGACGATCATCAAGTCGGAGTAGATCTCCCCCACTGACTGATAAAATGTATTCTCGAAATTCATCAGAGAAACGTGATAAAAAATCTACCACACATTCAAAGAAACGTCGAAGTGCCAGTACCGAATCAAAAAGTGATAAAAAGAAATCTGATAAAATCGAGAGTGACAAATCTAGATCCCGTTCAAAGTCAAAACCAAATCGAACTATTCAAACACCAGTTGTTCGTTTAACTCTATCAAGTGATGAAGCTGATTCAGACGTTGGCACCGATTTTAAAATTGATGAGGAACACGAGCACGAATTACGTACTCTAAATATACTTAAAACAGATTTAGCTGCAAAAGCTAAAGAAGCTATTGAAAAGAAACTACCAAAACGGGCAGTTCCAGAAACCTCACATAGAGGTAATAGTAATCAGAACTCGTCACATGAGGATGATAGTCCCGAAGAAAAATTACCACCGAAAAAGAATAGTGAACAAATTCTGAAAACATTGACAAAAATAGAAAATGAATTATCAAAAAGGGCAGCTGCAGCCGCTGTTAAAAAGGATATATCTCCTCGCAATCGTATTCAAATCTCGATCGATAAAGATAAGGTAGTGGCACCTTTTAAAAAAATTGATGATTTAGTGATCAAACCATTACCTGTGGCAAATGATAAAAAAGATATTTCGCTAGATTCAATACAAATACCAGAAAGCAAACCAGTGGTAGCTGCAAAAGAAGAAAAACCTTTTTCAGATAAAGATAAAA
The DNA here is from genome assembly GCF_905475395.1 of Chrysoperla carnea. Classification (NCBI taxonomy): domain Eukaryota; kingdom Metazoa; phylum Arthropoda; class Insecta; order Neuroptera; family Chrysopidae; genus Chrysoperla; species Chrysoperla carnea. Next base: position 51,347,531 of record NC_058339.1, read on the forward strand.
AAATCAATCAAGAATCACCGAAAAATATAAAAAGTAAATCTAGAACTGTTTCAAGATCCCCATCTAAAGAAAAAATTTCTCCGGAGAAAATTGAACGTAAATCACGTAGTTCATCTAGATCCTCTGCCAGCTCACGACATTCACATTCTTCACGATCAAGTACTTCACGTTCTCGTAGTCGTTCGATATCAAGAACACGAACACATAGTCGATCTGCTTCTAGAAGTCGTTCACGAAGTGCATCTTCCTCAAGTGGAGATGATTCAGCGAGTAGCCGTAGTGATTCTCCTGAGCATAGTCGAACATCTCGATCACGTTCTCCATCAATACCACGTCGATATGGATCACCAAGTTTTCTTGATCGACGTCGTATTACCAGGTAAGACGAAAATATTTCATTTCAAATTAGTTTCCCTCGAAATCTTTATTTTTGTTTATTTTATTTTTTTGTTTATGTTTTTGATATTTCCTTTACAGAAAATCCCGTTCCCGCTCGTAGGATTTTGAAGTGTGCAGATTAATTTAATTTATTTTTTATTTTTCAAATCAGACAAATCGTTATTCGAATTTTCGAATAGAATTATTTTTCAAATATTTCAATAACGAATTGCCTTATTTTTAAGCTTAATCATTGTAAACTGCTTCAAATGTAGACGATTATTTTTATTTACATTCAACAATTATTAAAGTATGTCTTTATGTGAACACATTTTTTATGTTTAGTTGTAAACAACCTAAACACACATCCTGATAGATTAAGAGTCGCTGATTTAATGATATTTCGAGAAGTTTTGTATTTTGTAGAGACATTCTGCTATCATTTGCTGTAAAAAGAAACAAAAACTTTGCCCATATCGGTGGTTCATTAACGCCAATTTGATCAATCATTTAATCATTATTGTACATCCAAAGAAGCATTTCGAGTTTTGGATACGGTTATAAAAAATATACTATCTAAGCCAAACATACTGGATAGATCAGGAGATCGAATTTGATGTTTAAAGTTAATTTAAATTTACGTGGCTTATATCTCGTCTATCAAAGGCTCTCAAGAATTTAGCCGCTATGTTTTACCTATCCTAAACATTACTTACCTCCCAAATTTAATCAAGTTGAAATATTTTCTGACGTCTAATTTACTGAATGATGAACTATTTTCTAAATAATCTCCGAATTTCCAACAGAATATCCCTACACAGTACGAAATTTAATTAAATGTTCTTAAACGTAATTTCAACTAAATAGATTACGAATATGTTTTCAAAACAATAATTTTACCACATACATTTGCGGAATTTTAGGGTCGTTATAATATCTAATTAAATTGAAAATATAAACATGAACTATTTATTTCATTTTGATACCGAAAAAAAATGGCTTCAACCGAATAGCCAAGCATTTTTGTACTAATTCTTTTCATTCATAATGGTATTAAAATTACTGTTTTGAAAAACAATTTTTTCCTTTACGTAGAAATATTCAAAATAAATGAAGCACATTATTGTAAAATTTTATTTTGTTTTTATAGAAATTATTTATTTCTTAGCATGATGATATTATTATTTGTAAAATTATAAATTTTTGTTATATTAATTTTTTCTCCGTACGCATGGTTTATTTTATTTGATTCAATTTTTCTTTGTTTTATTATTTCTTATGTATATTTTACAGAGAAACGAAGATTTTTTTTTAAATGTGCCATATGCAAGTAGCATTTTTTTTATTTCTCTTCAAGTGTGTATATTTTTTAATAACTAGAAATAAAAATTTATTTAATTAATGTTCCATTTTGATTTTGCAAAAATGGAGTTCGTATGAGATCATCTCAGAGCCTTTTTGTCAGCGGTGTTCTTAGAAACCATTTGTCTTTGATAGTTAAAATTTGACAAAGTTAAATATGTTTTAAACATTCCAAAATGAAAAATTTTACAATATAAAAAAAATCATTTCTCTTTGATAGTTAAAATTTGACAAAGTTAGGTATGTTTTACACATTACAAAATGTAAAAAATCAAAATCGGTTTCCCCTTTAGGAGCACTTCAACGCCACAGTTAAACAGAAACTCATAGTCAAATTTATAGCACCTCTCTTTTTTGCAAGGGGGTTAAGAATGATTGTTTATTCAATATTTGGGGGATGGATTAATTTACAACATTAGTAAGGTTTCATTTGAAACATTTTGTCTAAGCCCACCACAACGCTAAGTAACGTCTCCCCCGAGTTCTTTTATTTCTAGTTAGGATTTTAATTTTTAAGTTTCAGTTAAAAGTATAATTAAATTAGCTACGTTTAGTTTAATAATTTCAGAGGTAAGTATTTTTAATTGAATATTCATCTTAACAAATTCGAATTTGAATCATTTCTTATTATAAGTTAACACATTTTCATCTTCTTGCATGGTTTTATATATTCATCTTGACGATTAATCTCTTAATTCTGATCAGAAATTAATTCGAGTTTGTTTTTTGCATCCAAAATAATATGAGTAATATATTGGGAAGTTTTTTACTATATAAATTAACTCGAGATGATCTTTAGTTTATAAACAAAAAATTAACCTAATATAAAATGAGTCACAGCCACAACAATGTCATTTAAATTTAAAATGAAATAATATTAAAAATTTTTGTTTAGAAAGTCTTGAACTACAAAAAGAAAATCCAACATATTATCATAACAATTTGTTTAAATTTTTATTAATATTACTAAAAATACTAACCACCGTGATTTATATTAATCTGATCAAACTTTAACTAATAAAATAATTTTCGTAGTGCTCGGAAACGTCCAATACCTTACCATAGACCAACACCTTCATCACCGTCGTCTATGAGTAGTTACAGCAGTCGAGAGAGCAGTAGCCCATGGTTTTCACGGCGAAGTCGTACTGCATCTCCAATAACACACACAGTATCATCACGATCACCGACAGAAACACCAGATTACAGTCGATGACAAATTTTTAAGCAATTCAAATGCTTGAAAAAAAATGATAATTTTTAGTAAATTTGTTAGATATGTTTTAAACATTTCAAAATGAAAAATTTTAAAACGACATTTTTGTCGTTTTATTTTTCAATCTTGTTATGTACAAATTGGTGCAATTTTTTGAACATTTTAAATGTTTTTTATTTTATTATACCAAAAAATCATTTCTTTTTAAGAAATGTAAAAATAGTAGAATTAATTTTGTTAATTTTTGAAGGTTTAGTCACACGCTAGTCTTGATCTGAAAATTTCAAATTTCACATATATGACCGATTTTATTGCAGTAATATTCTGCAAAAATGTACACGACTTTGTTTCAGATTTTAAGCATGGGACAAAGAAAGTATCTGTGATGACTTGATACGATCGTCGCTGAGAAAATCATTTTAAAAATAAATATGATGAAAGAGTTTTAATTACTCTAAAAGTGTTTGTATTGTTTGGGACGGCGAACATAATTTTAAACAAACGGAACTTTTCCAATCACACAGTAATTCATAATTCTATTTAATAAAAAATTCTCTTCGACGTCCTACATGTATTAAGAGAAGCATAGCATCTCTAAAACACTTCGATTTTTTATCAATTTGAAGAGATCTTAACAGATATGTGATGTTTATTCCTGAAAAATGTAATCATTACATTCCATTTGAAGTAGCGAATCGAGCCCAGGTGCCAGAGCCCTCTAGATATCTAGTCTAGGGCGTAACCAACTCCGCCACTCCTATTCTATGTGAGTGGCACCAATTATATGTAATCTCTTTAAGTCTTTATTCTATTTGTATGTTTTGTATACAGAGCAAACGCTTTGCACTATTATACAAGTCATAAAAATTACATATTTTTATTTATTGTGACTTACAAGGTACACAACAATTTGAAATAAATGTAAAAAGTTTAGTTTCATAATAAAAATATGTAATTACTTTCCATGTTTATACAAATCATGCTAGCCGATTGATTCCGCAGGAAAAAATTCTATGAAATGGCCCTCGAAATTCAACATTCATATCCGAAGTCATTTCCGAAGCGCATATCCGATATCAAATCATATCCGAAGCGCAGATCGTTACGGATTTTACAGTTGACTTTTCACATTTTATCATGTCCACAAAAATTAACCGCTTCATAGCTGTTATCAATTAGAACATTGGTCAAAATAGGCTAGATATTTACGTCAAGTATAAACACGTAATACGTTCGTGAAATATTTGTAACTAGCGTGTAACTATAAACAGCGTAATTTTTATTTTGATATTTTAAAAATTTGCATCATACTTGAACAAGTTGTGATGAGTTTAATTCTTAATGATTTTAAGATTAATGTTAATATTACAATCTTATTAAAAAAAAAAAAAACAATTTTTAACTTATTCTAGTCAAAAATAATTATCTAGTCAAATTTTTTCTAAATAGGTTTTACTGTACCGGTTATAATACTCACAATTCATATTTTTTAAATTTATTTTAATATACTCTTTTATTTATTAAAAAAAAATGTTCATCACAGAACAGAGAAGAGGGTTTTCCCATTCCACATTACCTCTGAGATTATACCCAAAAAAAATTTTCTGTTTTGTAAAAATTATACAAACTAAAAAAAAAGAAGATTTAACAAAGATATTTTTTATCTTTCTAATATACTTAATTTATTTATTTATTTTATTTATTTCAAATTATTGTGCAATAAATCTAAAAAATCAACAATACATTTAAGATAACGTATAATTCAATGTTTAAATAAAAATAAAAAGAATCATCCAAAAAAAAGCAGACTTAGAATTTCCAAAAAATCCCCGTAAATAGATTTACAATTATTATTGTCATATTATCAAACAAACAAAAAAAAAAACATAATATTCTTTTTGTGTAGTCACTATTGTTGTGTGAACGAAATAAATTACCTATTATATTATGCTTACTTTTTTTTTATTGATTTTTTATACAAATCCTTAAAATGTTCCAAACAAAAGTTGTTTTAAAATTAACGTAATAAGAAATGTATTATGTTTTATTTAACTTATTTAAAATTCCTTAGCAAAACAAGATCAGTATTACTTATTATTGTTGTTCACATTTAATCATGCACACAATATTTACATCATGGTCTGTTCGACTAATTTTGATATATAATATGTTACATACACTCGTAAACTAATTATTGACAAATACTTGTCTAGTAATTTTTAATTAAAGAGAGATCAGTATTACCTTTAAATTCTTTTTAAAAAGCTTCAATAAATAGATATTATTGGTAAAGGGCGACGCACAAAATTGTTTTATTAGAGAATCGTTTAGATTTTCCAAGAGATGGGATTTTCCAAAAAATCAGTATTTGAAAAAAAAAAAAAGGAAATAGAATAAAAGTAAGACAGATTACTTGCTTGGGTACTTCATCTCAACAAGCAACAATTAAAGAGGAAATATGATGAATATTGTAGCTCATAGTGGGCGACAAAATTATTCACTCTAACCTCTTATATCGCATTTCGTTGCAGACAATAATTGCTACAGAATGCAATAACGGCCAATTATTCGAAATGATTCCAATGAAGAATATTTCGGATTAGACTTATTTTCTATTACACATATGGCGAATATTAAAATAACTTATATAATTTTTTTTAATTTTATTTATTTCACAATAGAGTTACATCAGAGATTAGTAAAAATCTTGAAAACATACCCGTATAAAAGATTTTATTAATAAAATGAATCTTTACTAAAAATTAAGCACTGTCCCCAACGGAATATCATCGAACATTATACAGCAGAACTTCAATAAAATTGAAAATTAAAAAAAAAGGAAGAGAATTCTTGTTCTGAGAAATCATTAAAAACTTCTACTATAAATTTGAAGTTTTTGATTTATTAACTCTATTCCAAATTAAAAAAATTTGATTTGTAAATAAGAAATCAATTGCAATGAATAGAAAATTTAAATTTTCTATTCCTGAATCGGAATTTTTCTTACTATGGTAGATAAATAAGTGTAAGTTTTGTGCACAAAACTATGAAGTGGCTCTTCCGCTGGTAGCGCCAATTATTACGAACCTCTATAACTCAACATTTGAACTATGGAGGTTTTACTGTAATATAAAAATGTTTATTTATTTTAATTTTTTTTCTTGTCTACAATTTCTTTTGTTGGCTAAATATACCACCCAAAAGAATCCAACAAAATTTCCAATAAGTACTTGTAACTGAAATTAAACAATTGAAATCAACACAAGTTTAAAGAATTTTAATATTTTTACTTACTAGTGGTGGAACTACACAAAAGTTTAATAGATGTATCGCACTTATATATTTCCAATTAGCAAATAAAATCGGTGAAAAAACTGTTTTTAATTGCCTGAAAGCTTCATTGTGTGATTTTCCTTCTAAGCATGTAAGTATATACAATGTAAATGCTGTAAACGCCGGTGCAAATAATAAACGTTCAATTACAATTTTTGTTATTACCGCACTTGTAACTGCTCCTGGTACGAATAGTTCAAGATAAGTATAAAAGTAATGAGGAATTATACCACCAAAAAATAAACTAAAAATATATTTAAAAATATTAAAATAACGATAAAATTTAATCAGTTATATTGCTAAAATTTTACCCAAATAAAAAAAACGCTAAAAGCGTATGTCGATTTATTGACTTCGCGCCTGAACTATATTGGGCAACAAAGTTACCACTTGTTGATATTACACAACTAAAAAAAATGGTTAATATAAAATTTGGATAAATGAACTAAATATAAAAATTACCTTGTTATTGACTTTGTTAGAATCGGATTTGAATATAGTTGCATTAAATATGCGTCTAGTAGATCATAAAATGGTCTCAATAAAGCCATGGTTTTTATTTTATTCTAAATTTTTCTAATAAATTAAAAAAATTGAGGTCAATTTTTTACTTAATAAAGGCAACGAAAATTTGTTATCTTTTTTATCTTAGTTTTGATATCGTAATCATTATAAGTATTGCTTGTAATCATTTAAAGTTTTCTTAATATGATGTAAATGTGTAAATGTACCCGAAAAATGTCATGAAAATTTAGAATCTCAAGGACAACAGACATACTAACAAGCTTTGAAAATTTTAAAATATATGATCTAAGCTCTGACAAGCATAGAAATTGTTCTTGGTAATTCAAGTTACTAAGTTGGTTATATTATTCTATGCAGGTTAATGCTAACAAATCATCTTAAGACGGTTCTATACACATTTTTCAATGACGCGTGAAATCATTATTTGATTGGCGTGAAACTTTATAATTTTTTTAAGACACCTCTTAAAAAAAATGTTTATAAAGAAAAGCCGTTTTCCAGATTAAGAATGGTTAAAGTTACAATTGAATTTCAAGCACTGCAAATACACCCTTTGTTCTATCCATTTCAAATTTGGATATGTTATAGGTACTCATATTCTATCCGCTCTGGTTACTTTTATTTTTCCAAAATCCTGTTAATTTTCATAATTTTCATTGTTCAAACTTAGGTACTTTTTCGTATTCCACTATATCTGAATGTGAACAATGAAAAATGGGAAAATTAACAGGATTTTCGAAAAATAAAAGTAACCAGGGCAGGTAGAATTTGAGTACCTATAACATATCCAAATTTCAAATCGATAGAGTAAGGACCGCTTTTCTTTATAAATATTTTAAGAGGAGTCTTTAAAAAATTAGTTTCACGCCAATCAAATACTGATTTACCGCCATTGAAAAATATGTATAAAACCGTCTTTAGCACCCGTTCTAAATTTGGAAATGTCGCGGTAAACTGAAAACAAAAATAAGAATGAATCCTATGCGGAGAGATAAAAAAGAAACTCAACATACAATTGCTCCTGTTAGAATACGGAGAACTCAATATTCGTAAGTATAACCCCGATGGATTTTTCATTTCTTCTTTCGCCGACTTTATATTATTTATTATTAAGCATATTAATAAAAATATGAATTAATTAATTTCGAATTAGCACCATTACATTTTATGAAACAATTTTGTATCACATATGCGCAGATACTAAAAGAATTGATATAAACTTTTTAAATTTTATGTATTTTACAATATATTACACCAAATATAAATAAAAAATTTTACAAATCAGCCGTATAAAATATATATTTTATAAACAAAATAACAACTTAATTAACCATTAATAAAAATTAAAAAATGCCCCGGAATGTTTTAAAAAATTATTAATATAAAAATGAATTATTCGAAGAATTTATTTGGATTTTTCTTGTTGTCTACGATTTCTTTTATTTGCTAAATATATCACCCAAAAGAATCCAACAAGGTTTGTTATAAGTACTCGAAACTGAAATAAAAGTAAACAATTGAAAAAAAATAGCTTGAAACTACTAGAGTTTAAACCTTGGTCATTTTTACTTACCATTGGTGGAACAACACTAAAGTTTAATATATGAATTATAGTTAAGTATTTCCAACTAGCTTGTAAAATTGGTAAATATAAAATTTTTAATTGTCTAATAGCTTCATTATGCGATTTTCCTTCTAAACGTGCAAGCATGTACAATGAAAATGCTGAATTTAGCGGCGAATACAACAAACGTTCAATTAAAATTTTTATAAACACCGCGCCTGTGACTGTTTTTGGTACTAATCGTTCAATGTACATATAAAAGTAATGAGGAATTGTACCTCCAAAAAATAAACTAAAAATACAAAAAAAAAGGTTAAAATAATGCCCAAATAAACAACTATTTTCTTGAAATTTTACCCATATAAACCATAAGCTATAAGCGAATCTTGATTTATGAACTTTGTACCAGAAATATATTGAGCAACAAGGTTACCACTTGTTGCTATTACACAGCTAAAAATAAAAAGTTTTGAAAATAATATTTCAAAAAAATTGCTTAAATATAAAAAATTACCTTGTTATTGACTTTGTTCGAATTGGATTTGAGTACAATTGCATTAAATATGAGCCTAGTAGGTCATATAATGGTCTAGATAAAGCCATGTTTTAATTATTTAAAAAATCTAAGAAACTGAAGTCAGTTTTTTACTTATTAATAAAAACTACAATAAATTTGTTTTCAATCTTATTTTTAATATTATAATCACTTAATTTATTGCTTACGTTGTTAAAATTTATGTTTATTGTTTATTTATGTACCCAATGACCGGATTAAAAAAGATTTCTTGTTGATAAATCTTATTGACTTAACTGTGTACTGAGTAGGGTTATCTAAAGTATAAATCAAGTTAATTTATAAATGAACATTGGACATTACTAGCAATTTTCTGTTTTAAAAGAAAACTGTGTAAAAAATCGAAATTTTATGACTATTCAATTTAATTGCACTTAACACAAAAATTTAAACACGTATTAAAAAATACCGTAATTTTATTATTATATGTTAACGATGTTAACTGAGAATTTTAAAAATTTCATGTTTTAATTAAGAGTTTAGACAAAAGTTAAGTGTTAAGTCTTGTGGTCTCATAATTGATATTAATGTAAACATACATTAACTTTTAATATAAATATCAATTCTAATAATAATTTTTATATTTAACCGACCTCAAGAATCGATGAAAAAGAGGAAGGTTTCTCTAATACAGAATACTTCTACTTAAAAGAGGGGGTCTGTAGGCCTATGTATAGGATTTAACGACCGCATTTTGATAAAACAGCTATAGTTAGATAACAAATTAATCTAACAGTCATAGCTATAGGTACATACCAACTATCCAACTTTTTGAATCTGAACAAACTTTATGATGATAAAACTTACCGTTTTGCTTAAAATCGCGAAAACCCCGTTTTTGTGACCTTTGACGCCGAGTTAATATTTTTCCAGGTATCGGATCGATGAGGGCTTTTTAGATTTCATTTATGATACGTGTTTTGAAGAATCCTAACAACTTTGAGCTGGGTGCGAATTTTTGAATCTTCACTCCTATTTTTTTGGTTTAATTTGACCGGATAATAATAATAACCACAATAATCTACTTCAGACCAGTGACCACACTAAAAAGCAATGGTCATATACGAACACAATGTGTTATTTTTTAGTGCTATTTTTGAAGTTGGTTCTTTTTTGTTAATAAGTCATTAATAAGTCTTCCTATACATATTTGATAAGTAGCAAGTATTAATAAAGTTGAAAGCTTTATAATTGACCCATATTAATTATAATTATTATGCAGGACAATTATCATTTCTCTTATTTGATTATTAAAATTCTTTCCACATTTGGAACATTTTTTAAGTTGATAACAATAAACCAATCGGTTATTAATTTCTTTTTAAGATATACTATTTCATATTTGAAAATTACAATTAATTTTTTGCACTGATTACAATAAACCCTAAGATGAATGTTCAAAATAGAGCAAAATGAAAAGCTATTTCTATTGTATGTAGGTACCAAAATTAGGTTCATTTTGATAATTATAATGTGTGGACAAATGGTGTCCTTCTTCCAAGTTGTCAACTTTATGGAAGTGAAATTACTGAAAAGAGTGCATAGTAAAGCTCACTTACCGAAAAGAAGACTTCTTTGTGTACCATAGTGCAATAGATAGTTACTAAAATGGCTTCCTTTCAGTTTCCGTGATCCACCGCAAATGTTTTCTGCGACAACCTCCCTATGGGACCGGTCGCCATGAATGGTTGAGTCCGCATACGGTAAAGTATAAAACAGTCTAAATTGTCCCCGGAATGTGCCAAAATTTCTTTGAAAACACACCCGTTAGGTCATGGAAATCAAACAAAGTCATGTTAGTTGCCAATATAGAGCTGAACCCTTATTTTTCAAAAAAAAATTTGACGCGCTCAAATTATGCTTTTATTTATGTGTACCAAAATTAACGATTTTAAATGAAGTCTTGAAATGATTTTCGTTACTCCTTCGTTCTATACTAAATACCTTAACTTATTTAAAAACTGTTCAAATAAAATTTTCAAATTGCCTCCTTACACCTTAAAAGCAATGAATGGACACCAATGAACAACCATGTTGATTTGTCACATCCAGGTTTTTCTAGTTACTTTTAATTATTATCATTTTGATACCATTTGACATGACAATTTATTTTATAACTACATTCACATAAATCAATCATACAAACGAAAAATATGGCAGACGACGAAGTAAGTGCCGCACGTGTATTCAATACGAATAATCCGTAAATATTGTATGAAGTACATTTAAAATAAACAAATTTTTTTTTCAGCTGTCTAAAGCTTTAAAAGACCTTTCTATTCGTATCCAAACCGCTAGTATTAAACAGCGACAAGTTGTAATACAAGATGTTATATCAGTTTTATCAAATGAAGGTAAAAATTAAATTGCAAATTAGGAAAAATCTTATTTAATATGCGAATTTATTTGAAATTTATTCTTAAAGGGATCACCGAAAACATCATACGAGGAATATGTAAAGTATTACAATTGGTTTTACCTCGATATAGAGATTTGAAATCTCAAATTTTAGTCAAACATTTAATATCGACCTTATTAAAATATCATTTTGAATGGACGAAACAGCATTTAGTCATTATTTTAAAAGAATGTGGGGAACAATTAAGAAATATTGTACCAACGTGAGTTACTTTTATTGTTTTACAAAGAAATTTTTGATTAATTAGGGCAAAGTGACAATAATTGCATAATATGTTTTCAAGTTAAGTAAATACAATTCAGTAATCATTTTTGTCATTTCAGAACGTATACAGCCAAATCCAGCTTAATTGCATTAAATTGGTCACTCCTGTTATTTCAAGCAGCTTCAAAAGATTCGGAATGTTTGAAAAAAGTGATCGAAGAATTAGCTCCAATACAAGCTATTCTACTAACCACTATTATTTCAGTGGGGAATAATAAATTAACACGAAAAGCTAATAAGTGTTTAACGATTATGTGGAAATCTATTGAGGATAGTGAATCAACATATCTTGAAGTGTTAAGTAACTCGGAACCAACTTCTGATGTAATTGTACTTGTAGCGTGTATCAATCAGACGCTAGATCAAAAGAATAAACAAGCTAATTTAATCAACAAATATAAGGTTAGTTCTTTCAAAATTATATCTATCTTCAATAAAATAGTTATATTTTTTACTTCATTAATAGTCGTGTCATTTTAGCATTTCATAGAGAATTTTTTTGTACCTCAACCTATCAACCAGTTTTTTTTTTTTTTTTAATGATCAGGAAGGTCCATATATCGGAATCTACATCTAACTTTTTGCCGCTAGAAAGTTTTGGTTTTGCAATGGGTCCAATAGGCTAATCATTAGAAATTATTTATAAGGTGATTTTTGAAAATTTTAAAACCTTGAAAATATGGGCCAGAAACAAATAATCGGGGGTTTTCGGGGTCTATGATCACTATTCCGAAATCAAAATTTCGATATAATCTCCCCCCTCTTGTAATTTACCCGCTGGTTCAAAATTGCAATATTCTGATTCAACAAAATGGATCAAAAGAGTATACTCAGGGGTTTTTGGGGTCACTGAGCACGATTCCGAAGTTGGAATGAAGATGAACTTCCTTCTTCTGCGGATATTCGCACTCGCTGTTCAAAAACAGCAGGATTCTGTAAATATTCGACAATATGGACCAAAAAAGTATACTCGGGAGTTTTTGGGGTCACTGATCACGATTCCAAAGTTATAAAACTTTCTTTAGGTTTTTCGCCCTTCGTTGACCTAACAATGCATTTTTCTGTAAATATTCAATTTGGACCAGCGGAGTGAATTACTCTAGGAGGAGGGGAGTATATCGAAATTCTGACTTCAGAATAGTGACCAGCGATCCCGAAAACCCTTCAAATGTACGTTTCTGGCCGATTTTGTTGCATATTTTCAAGGTTTTGAAATTTTCAAAAATCACCTATCATAATAATGGGCTTTTTTGGCCCATAGCAATGGCCAAACTTTCTAGCGGCAAGAAGTTAGATGTAGATTTTGATGCATGGACCTTCTTAAACATCACACTGTATAACACTGTTCTTTGATGGTCGTTTTATTTACATATATTTTTTTACAGGAAAAATTTTTGGATATATTTATAAAAACTTTAATTAGTTGTAAAACGAAACCATCACCAACAATAATTGTAGCATGTTATCCATTTTTAAAATTGATCAATCATGAAGATTTTAAAAATGTTCTACTGCCAGCTTTACAAAAAGCAATGCTACGTAGTCCAGAAGTAATTTTGGAATGTGTTGGTCTAGTTATATCTGGTATATCAATTGACTTAAGTAATTATGCTGCCGATATTGGTAAAAGTTTAACAGGTATGATTCGTTAAAGTATAAGCTATTACAACTTGGATTAAATATAAAATTTAGTACCTAAGCTAATTTCGACCCCAAAAACACAAAATATCAAGTTTATTTGGTGATTGGGTAAATAATTTCTAAGATATCGTTCAAGATCCTGATACGAAGAGCGATTACTCGGTTCGATTTCAGGCAATTTCTAATAAAATGTTTGTCTAGTCCAATGAATTAAATTTTCGTAACTCCTGGGTATTAATTATTCCATAAAATTCAAAACCCAAAAGATCTTTTTTTTTTAAATTTGGAATTTTTAATTTACCACAAAAATATCTTCAACAAAAATAAATAAACTTTCTTAAAAATATTTTGTTCTAAAATTAATACATTTTTATACCATGTATATATGAAATATACATAGTATATTAAGTTTAGTCCAAAGTTTGTAACGCCTAAAAATATTCAAGCTACGAAAAAAATTTTGGTATAGGTGTTCATAGAATCACCTAATTAGTCCATTTCCGGTTGTCCGTCCGTCCGTCTGTGCACACGATAATTCAAAAACGATAAGAGATATCAAGATGAAATTTTTATAGCGTACTCAGGACCTAAAAACTGAGGTCATGTTCGTAAATGAGCAATATGGGTCAATTGGGTCTTGGGTCCGTAGGATCTATCTTGTAAACCGTTAGAGATAGAACAAAAGTTTAAATGTAAAAAATGTTCTTTATAAAAAAATAAACAACTTTTGCTTGAAACATTTTTTTGTAAACATCACTGTTTACCCACGAGGGCGCTTATTAGGTGCAAATTTTATAGTATACATTAATATGGGAATATCAGTGTGTGTGTAGCTATTTAAAAGTGAATCATCATTTTTTATTAACGTGACGTCAAAAAACAAACGATTGCTTCATCAACACTGTCTATACATGGTATTTCAACAATTAACTCAGTCAATTGTTTGTTTTCACTTGTTTTACAGTTAATTTAAGTTCGAAAAATGATCTAGTACGTGAAGAAGCTGCTATTGGTTGTAAACATCTTTCTATGCACTGTAACAAAGCGGACGCCATTGAAAGTTTATTGACTCAAACATTTGGAATATTTAATGGTTCAAATGGGAAATTAACTGTACTCGAACATAAATTGAGTGTATTGAAAGGTGCCGGTAATTTAAGCGAAAATAACATAACAAACAATACAAATTTAGCTCAATCTGCTGCCGAACATTTTTTCAAAGTACTTGAATCTGAAGTGAATGAAACATGTTTATGTTTTGCATTAAAACAATTATCCAGATGGTGTCAAAAATTTGTTAAAGAAATTCCGAAAAAAGTTATTGATGGTTTAAAGAAAGGAATGGAGTTAAAAACATCGACTCCAAATGTTCGCGTTGTGTATATTGAATGTATGCTAACATGTTTTAATAAAAGTATGACCACACAAGGAATTGATTTGATACCGGCGTTGCTAAAATCTGTAGAACGTGCTGTAGCGCAATCGACACAACCTGGACCTGTTACTGAAGGTGTATGTGCGGCTAGATTACTCTTACGAATTGCTAAAGCTGATTCTAATACAACAGCAAAAATGCAGCCATTATGGAATGTTATTTACGATATGGATAAACAAATATTTATTTCGGATAAATTTTTAACTATTGGAACTGAAGATGGTAAGGATTTTATATTTGAAATTGATTAATGCTCTATAAATTAATTTGTACTTACAAAAATTTTAGTATCTTAAGAAGCGAAGTTAGAAATGTTATGCCCTTTTTAGAAGCAATTTGTCACTTGACGGTGGGGGGACTTCTGCCTGAATGAATGAATCAATCAAAAGTTTCGGATTCAAATATTCTATTTCTAAATCACAATAAACAAAGTAGATTTTTCGTAACTAATTCTTGATTTGCATGCACTGGCCAAATGCACCATGAACTCTGTTATAAACATACACATATAATTTACTTTGTATATTTCATTCGATTTAAACGAATTTCATTTAATTAGGATTTAGTTTTTACAAAAATTTCGTCCGACACACCTCTTACAAAACAAGAATTAATTTATCATTCTCCAAATTCAAAACTAAAGATAATAAATTTTTTCAGCTTTGTTACATGTGGTATTACTCTGTGAAAGTTTACTTTTGGATCATTTACCAAAATTAGTTGGTAAAGAATTACCAATCTACAAAGCGATAATTCATTCCACATGTTCAATTCCACATCATATTCGAAAATTAGCGCTAAGTTCAATCAAACAAATCATATCAGCGCCAAAGTCTACAGGCACAGTTCATGCATGTGCATTACTGACAGAATTATCAAATTATATGTTTTCGGCGAAAATAGTTAATCGAGAACAACGCGAATCATCAGAACCTACGAAGAATCATGAAGTACATCCACATATTTTTGTTGAAGTAAGGCTTCGTTGATTAAAAAGTTACATTTCAAATATTTTGAACCTTATTCAATATTTTAGATTATTACCACAATCTGTTCGAGAAGTAACTTAGCTGTAAAAGATGCTCATCAATTGGCGTTCACTGCGTTAGTACCAACACATCATCCTTCGGTTGTAAATATTGCACCAGGTTTATGGAGACGGCTTATTAAATATATTAAAGTTGAGCCCAAAAAGTTTATTAATTTATATATTAAACAAATCTATAAAACGTATATTGATGATTACACGGCTACACCGGTAAGTTTTTACACTAACCATATACAGTCCGTTCTGTAAATCATTTCCCATAGTACATCAATAAGTGTGAAAGATTACATTTATATTAATCAATGTGTATAAAAAAGAGACTATTACAGTGAAACTTGGTTAAGTGAGACATCAAGGGACCTGCAAATTTTTCTCATATGTAGAGGTATTTCCCTTATCCAGGTATAAATAAAAATTTGTCTCATTTACAGAGGGTACCATTAATAGAGGTCAGAATACAGGCTATTTCAGTTATAGAGATGCGATTATTAAATAAAATAAGTTATTATTTAAATATACGTGAGATTTAATCTTTATTGGGAATCAAAAAAAGATGTAAATAATATAAATCCTTCAGAACATTGCAATTGTATTTTATCTTTATTCTGAATTATTCTACAAAGAGTAGATTTTGGCACATTAAATCCGACACAGACTTCATCGCGTGTTTTCCCACTTTCATAAACGGATATTAACTTCAGTTTTTCACGTACTGATAACGATTTTAAATCCGTATGTTAGTAAAGCAAAACTAAAACTGAAGGTCATTGAGGCTCAAAATTGTGTGGAATTTACGGATAGAATAAGAATAAGTAAATAAACAAACAAAACGGTGTTATCTCAGCTGCAGAGGTTAATGCATATAAAATTCACTCGTTGTCTCAGTTATAGAGGTAACTATGACGATAAAATTGAAAGAACGAATCCCAGATGTAGAGGTTTGCTACGTTCCACTAACAGAGGTAATTCAGTGCCAGTGCCAGAGGTAATTCAAGTGTTGGGACCTCAGCATGAGTTCCAGCTATGGAGGTTTCTCACTTATCCAGATTCCACTTAACCAAGTTCCACTGTATATAGTTTTCTAAAGCATTTCACATTAATTATTTCATACACACATACATATGCTATTGCGCTTCAAGCTGTATCGTCATTTAAGATGTCATTGAAGAGTGGGGATTTTGTATTGCATTCTTAGTTAATAAATTTCTTTTTTTAATTTACTTTTTTAGACAAACGAAAACATCTTAGCTAACTTAATCTCTTTGACACCAGATCTATTATTATCATATTTAGTCCAACAAGTTGAAGGGCGATTAAAATTACCGGCACTTTTACAAATTACAAAGGATGATTATTTTATATTTTTAACACCCGAAGGGGAATTGTACGATAAGAGTGTTATTCCAGGGTAGGTTTTTAATTTCATTACAAGATTGATTATAGAATTTTGTGTTTTTGATTTTCAATTGATTTTTAGAAATGATGAAAACACTCTAAATACTATGAATATGAAACGAGAAAGTAAAGCTTACAGTTACAAAGAACAGCAAGAAGAATTAGCGTTGCGCCGTGAATTACTTGAGAAAAAGAAAAAAGAAGGAAAAATCACTGAACCACAATATACTCCAAAACAATTGGAAATTATTAAAGCACAAAAAGACAAAGAATCTGCAATAAGAAGTAAATTAACTGAGGTTAGCATTTCATATTTCGAGTCTCATACATGTTATAAACAATAAATAATTTAAATTACAAACAAGAAACTAACCAGTTACAAAAAGAGTGGCGCAAGTATATTTAAAAAAGTTGCCTTTAAATACGAAAATAAAAAAAAAACTATCAAAAATACATTAAAATTAATGTTAAAAGTTACCTTAAAATAGTACATTTTCTATCGCCAGATAAAACCACGGTCTTGGTGGATTTCCCCAATTTTTATTTCCTACATTTCACAATATTGAAATGTCTTTTTTTTTGCAGCTAAACACTATGCTAACAAATACAGTATCTTTAGTTCGAGCCTCAGCTAAAGGGCATCCAGTCGAATTATCTGTATTTTATCGTGATTTAATTCCAGCCGTACTTGGAACTTTGCAATCACCGTTAGCAGCTCCATTATTAACATCACTTTTCGTAGATTTACACGAAACAATTTTCGTAAATGAACTGAAATATATTGGAAATTTAATTTCACACGTATCGCTTCGCTTGTTGAAACCTGCCTGTGATTTAGATCCACTCTGGGAAGAAGAAAATTTAACAGATGCAATAAAACGAACAATCAATTATATTCACGATACTACAATTAAAACTCGTGATCCAGAATTAAATCCAGAAACGCCACAATTTCATTTTTCAGCTCCAATGTTAAGTTATACTTTCCCGTTTTTAAAAACAAGTTTGCTTTCACCGGAAATTAAAGCGGACGAAAAAGTTTTACATGATGCGTTACAAATTATCTCTGAACATTCAAAATTGCGAGGCCAATTAACAGGCGATAAACGTGATATATTCCATCCAAAATTACTTCCACATAGGCAAATGTTTGAGTTATTAGTTGAATTAGTTAGCTCCACAACTGGGCGAGTACAATCTCAAGCTGTTGCGTGTTTATTGGATGTGGCAAAAAGTGCTGGAGGTGGTGAGAACTGTGCAAAAGCTTCAGAATCTGAATTAAGTGTTTTGTTAGTAGCGCTTCAAAATCCATCCGAATTTGTTCGAGATGCTGCATTACGAGCTTTGCAATTAATGGCATCTACAATTCCTACACCGAAAGAGAATAAAGAATTAGCTTTAACCACGTTACGTAGGGTGTGGATTGCCAAATATGATAATTCCGAAGAAATAAGGTATGAGAACAAAGTTCCATATGTTTTAAAATTACTAATGAAGGAAATGTTTTTAGGACTTTGGCAGAAAAATTATGGGAGGATGCTCACTTAGAAGTTTCTAATAATTTAGGTGAATTAATTATGCAAGATATTCAACATCCTGTTGAATGTATTCAACAATCTGCCGCATGCGCATTACGTGCACTTCTAGAACAAGAAATTCAAACAAATCCAAAGAAAATTGATACAATCATACAGAGGCTTTTGAATATTTATAAGGACAAATTAAATGTAAGTTATAAAACAAAGATTCGATTTCAATATATTGTGGGCAGAGTTATCAAATTCGGATAAAGGCTAAAATTTTTAATTATGTATAAATATTGAGACATCTAAGACATATTTCGCTATATTTGCTCTTAAACAAAAAAATTCTTCATTGTAAAATGTTTTATGAGTTTTGATATCTTAAAGATATACAACAAACACTCTTATTTTTTGATCGATGGTTATAGAAAAATATTTTTTTTTTTTGCAGATAATACCACCAACATTGGATAATTTCGGTCGAGTTGTAGAACAATCTATCGATATGTGGGGCCCAAGACGAGGCGTAGCACTTGCTTTAAAACAATTAGCACCGTTAATTCCGCTAGAATCAATTGGTAAATTAATATCATTTTTCGTAAAAAGTGGATTAGCTGATCGCCATGAAGATGTACGTGCTGAAATGTTAGCTGCAGCTTTAGCTGTTGTTGAATTGCATGGAAAAGATACAATTAGCACAGTTTTACCAGTATTTGAACAATTTATGGATAAAACACCAAAATCTGGTGGCTTTGATTCTGTTCGACAAAGTGTTGTAATTTTAATGGGATCATTAGCAAAACATTTAGAAAAGGATGATGAACGATTAAAACCAATTGTAATGAGATTAGTAGCAGCGTTATCAACACCTTCACAACAGGTAACTGGCAATTTTTAAGCTGCTGTGAATCCGCAGCAGAATCCGTTTATCTTATTCCAATCTCCTGCAACTAGAAATAATGAGTCACTTTTAACATTTCAAATTCTTGCGGTCCGTATTTAATTATTTCAAACTTATGACAAATTTATGTTTAGTTTTCTTATACTAATTTTCAAATTTAAATTATTATATTTTCACTGTAGGACTTTTTTGAAAATACAGTTTTGAACTTTTTTTAGGTGCAAGAAGCCGTTGCAAATTGCTTACCACCGTTAGTTCCAGCAATAAGGGATGACGCTCCAAATATTGTTAACAAATTATTACATCAACTATTAAAATCCGAAAAGTATGGTGATAGAAAAGGGGCTGCTTATGGAATCGCTGGTTTGGTTAAAGGAATGGGTATTTTAGCTCTCAAACAATTAGATATCATGACCAAATTAACGGAAGCTATCCAAGATAAAAAGAATTATAAGCATCGTGAAGGAGCTTTATTTGCGTTTGAAATGTTGTGCGCAATGTTAGGTCGATTATTTGAGCCGTATATAGTTCATGTGTTACCACATTTACTCTTGTGTTTTGGAGATTCTAGTCAATATGTTCGTACAGCCACGGATGATACAGCTCGCGTTGTTATGAGTAAACTTTCAGCTCATGGTGTTAAATTAGTTTTGCCATCATTGTTGGCTGCTTTAGAAGAAGATTCATGGCGAACGAAAACTGGATCGGTTGAATTATTAGGATCTATGGCATACTGTGCACCAAAACAATTATCATCGTGTTTACCTAGTATTGTACCCAAATTAATTGAAGTTTTAAGTGATTCTCATATTAGAGTACAAGGTGCTGGTGCGGAAGCTTTGAAAGTGATTGGATCTGTAATAAGAAATCCAGAAATTCAAGCAATTGTTCCTGTATTATTAGGAGCTTTACAAGATCCATCAAATAAAACTTCGGCTTGCTTGCAAACATTACTTGATACTCAATTTGTTCATTTTATTGATGCTCCATCTCTTGCTTTAATAATGCCTGTGGTACAACGAGCTTTCCAGGATCGCTCAACTGAAACTAGAAAAATGGCAGCACAAATTATTGGAAATATGTATTCGTTAACCGATCAAAAAGATTTGAAACCATATTTACCAACCATTATTCCAGGGCTTAAAACATCTCTCTTAGATCCAGTGCCAGAGGTATTTTCATATTTTTTAAGTTATACAGAATGATTTTAAAATAATTTATTTATAGGTTCGAAGTGTCAGTGCTCGAGCTCTCGGTGCAATGGTTCGAGGAATGGGTGAAGCTAGTTTTGAAGATTTGTTACCATGGTTGATGAATACTTTAACTTCCGAAACTAGTTCTGTTGATAGATCTGGTGCTGCTCAAGGTCTATCTGAAGTAGTCGCTGGTCTCGGTGTCGAAAAATTGCATAAATTGATGCCAGAAATAATATCTACGGCAGAACGAACAGATATTGCACCGCATGTTAAAGATGGTTATATTATGATGTTTATTTACTTACCTTCAGCTTTTACAGCAGAATTTACGCCATATATTGGACAAATCATAAATCCTATTCTTCAAGCATTAGCTGATGAAAATGAATACGTTCGAGATACGGCACTTAAAGCTGGACAACGTATTGTTAATTTATATGCTGAATCTGCTATTATGCTTTTGTTGCCAGAACTTGAGCGTGGCTTATTTGATGATAATTGGCGAATTCGTTATAGGTATGTATTTGTCATTTTTCCATTAATCCTAAATTTGTTATCTAGCTAGAACGGCCAATTATGAATATCAGTATTCTAGAATCTAGTCTAGATAACAAAATGGTGCCGAACTTTTACCGTATGTTAGTCTATTTTTAATAATTTTTTTATCTACAGCTCGGTGCAATTACTTGGAGATTTATTGTATCGAATATCTGGTGTATCTGGTAAAATGTCTACCGAAACAGCCAGTGAGGATGATAACTTTGGTACAGAACAATCTCATCACGCAATTATACGAACTCTTGGTGCAGAGCGGCGTAATCGTGTACTAGCTGGTCTTTATATGGGACGATCGGATGTCGCTTTAATGGTGCGACAAGCTGCACTTCATGTATGGAAAGTCGTCGTTACAAACACTCCAAGAACATTACGAGAAATCCTTCCGACATTATTTACCTTATTATTGGGTTGTTTAGCCAGTACAAGTTATGATAAACGTCAAGTAGCAGCAAGAACTTTAGGGGATTTAGTCAGAAAATTAGGTGAACGAGTTCTTCCGGAAATTATACCTATTTTAGAAGAAGGTTTACAATCAGATCAAGCCGATACGCGACAAGGAGTATGTATTGGTTTATCAGAAATAATGGCTTCCACATCACGAGATATGGTACTAACATTTGTTAATTCTCTGGTTCCAACTGTGCGAAAAGCACTTTGTGATCCATTGCCAGAAGTACGTCAAGCTGCTGCAAAAACTTTTGATAGTTTACATTCAACTGTTGGTGTTAAAGCATTGGATGACATTTTACCAGCTATGTTGAATCAATTAAACGATGAAAATGAGGAATTAGTTGAATGTACACTTGATGGTCTACGACAAGTTATGGCAATCAAGTCACGAGTTGTTTTGCCATATTTAGTTCCACAATTGGCTGCACCTCCTGTTAATACTAAGGCGCTGGCTATTTTAGCATCAGTTGCTGGAGAAGCTTTAACACGGTTCTTAAACAAAATTCTACCAGCTTTATTAACAGCGTTGTCTGATTCACATGGCACTCCTGATGAAGCTCAACAACTAGAGTATTGTCAAACAGTCGTTCTTTCTGTAACCGATGAAGCAGGAACTCGTACTATTATTGATCAGTTGTTAGAACACACACGATCTGATAGTCCACAGCGGCGAAGATCAGCTGCTGCTTTACTTTGTGCATTCTGTGGATCATCTAAAGCAGATTTCTCAATCCATATTCCTCAATTAATGCGTGGATTAATCCATTTATGTACTGATAGTGATAAAGAAGTGCTACAAATGGCATGGGAAGCATTAAATGCTGTTACGAAAACAATTGAACCCAAACAACAAGCTCTGTATGTCGCGGATGTTCGACAAGCAGTTCGATTTGCTCTTAGTGACATGAAGAACTCAGATTTAATACCAGGTTTTTGTTTGCCAAAAGGCATTATGCCTATATTACCAATCTTCCGTGAAGCGATACTTAATGGTGATGGTGACGAAAAAGAAAGTGCTGCACAAGGTTTAGGCGAAGTAATTAAAGTTACCAGTGCAACGGCATTACAACCATCGGTTGTAACAATCACGGGTCCATTAATTCGTATTCTAGGAGATCGGTTTAGTTGGCAAGTGAAAGCTGCTGTTTTGGAAACATTAGCAATACTTTTAGCTAAAGTCGGTGTTATGTTAAAACAATTTTTACCACAATTACAAACAACATTTTTGAAAGCATTACATGATCCAACAAGGCAAGTACGACTTCGGGCTGCTTACGCATTGGGTCAATTAATTGTTATACATGCGCGTTGTGATCCTTTATTCTCTGATTTACATTCTGGAATACGAAATGCCGATGATCCAGCTGTTAGAGAAACAATGCTACAGGTATGCTAATTTTTTTAAAAGCTTTTAAGTATTACGTAAATATAACTTCCTTGATAAATTTGTAAACTTATGGAAATTTTTTCTCCTCTTGTTTCAAGTTTGTTTACGTGTTGCTTAAATGCTTCCTGTAATAATTTAAGATTTTTAAAACTTTTTCACGTTTTAGGCATTAAGAGGTGTCATCTCCGCAGCTGGAGATAAAATGTCAGATACTTTACGTAAACAAATACACGCAACTTTAGCCGGTATGCTGAATCATCCTGAAGATATAACAAGAAGCGCTGCTGCTGGTTGTTTTGGAGCTTTAGCTCGAGTACTATCGCCAGAACAATTAGCCGATACTTTAAATAACAATTTATTAGTAGATGATACATCAGATGACTGGCAATTACGACATGGTCGCAATGCTGCATTATCTGTAGCTCTCAAAGAAGGCGCTAGCGTCATTTATACTCCAGAATTCGAGCAACCAATAATACGTTGTCTTTTGGCTCGACTTCAAGCAGATCGTGTATCGATATCTGGCAGCGCTTTAAGAGCATCTGGATATTTATTACAACATTTAATGTTAACTGATCAACCCCTTCCCCAGAATTTATTAGTACCTTTTGTTAGAGTAAGTTGGTATGATTTAAAAAATAATTTCGATTAGTTCAAATTATTTATTTGTTTTTATTTTTTGTTTATTTAGACAATGAATCATAGTAGCAACGATGTTAAACAATTACTTGCCAGAATTGCAATACATCTTGCAAAAACAGTACCTCCTGAAAAAATGGCCCCAGAACTGTTAAAACTTTTATTACCAACTCTAGTCAATGGTACAAAAGAAAAGAATGGATATGTGAAAGCAAATTCAGAAATAGCTTTAATCGCTGTTTTAAGATTAAGACAAGGCGATGAAGTACATCAGGTAAGTCGATTTAAAACAAGAAATGGAAGTGGAATAAGTTTATGAAATGATTCTTAAAGCAATTTTCGTGAACCTTCTTCAAAGTTATTTATTTTTCACTGTAAGTGTCACTAAATTAATGACGAATGAAGTTTTTCTCAGAAAAATAATGAAATTTAAGAATCACACTTGTGATAAACTTTATCTTTTTCTTTTAAATAAAATGCTAATGGATCGCTCGAGAAAAGGAGGGCATTAATTACGTTAATTACTCCACATTTTTCAATTTCATCCTTCGAAAGATTTGAGATTGTAACTTTCATTTTTTTTTTTTTTTTGCAGCAATGCTTAAGTTTATTGGATGTTGGAGCACGAGAATCCTTAGCTGATGTCGTTAGTAAAGTATTACGAAAAGTAATGTCACAACCAGAAGGCAAAGAAGAAGAATTAGATGATACCCTCATAGCATGATTATCCCAATTAGCAATAAGTTCAAATATGTTACTAAACCTAAACCATAATATCACCACTTCCTGTCGTCGTTGTCATTCAACCATAATAAATTGGTGCCACAATAAAAATGTAACTAGCTCTGTGTCAAATTCGAATAATAATCAAATTCAATATTGTATCGTATTCAATTTAAGTTTATTCTTTTGTTGTTTTTGGTACAAATTTATGAAATTTATTTTTTATTTTAATAATCATTATTTAATGAATGATGTTTTACGCATAATTATTTGTATGAATTGTTTTTTAATTAGTAACTTACATAGAATTTATTGCAAATCTATATTAATTTTATTATTAAATATATCACATAGACATTTTTTATATTTTCTTACATTATTTTTGTTTGTTATATTCATATATTACATCATAAAAATATTGTTCTGTTTTTACGATCAATTTAAGAGGGAAAAATTTTTAATAAAAAGTTCGAACAAATTCGAAGGTCATCAATTTAATTTTTTGTTTGTTTATTTATTTCTTCCTTTTTATGCAAGATTTTTCCATAATCGAACAACAAGTCAGGGCATTAGTCCTTAAGGATAAAAAAAAATGGTGTTTCCCGATCAGAACGTCGGAAAATATACCGTGCCAAATTCTTTCTCAGAGAAGGCATAGGAACATATTCTTACCCACAAAAATATACCCTTAAATCCTAAATATCTGGAGGACCGATCTTTGCTCGACATTTTTTGAGTTAAAAAGATACAAATTTTATCACTAATATAAGATCGAATGTCTCCACTCAAATACCAATTTGAATGTCTCGGTAATGTCTTTTATTTCGTTAACTACAATAAACAACAATAGATGGCAGTAAGAATCGAATTTTACAGCTTGTTTCAGTTTTTCCTGAAAACACGCATAAAGCAACGTTTTTTCAAAATGAAACCTAGCTAGATCGACTTTTCCCCCCGAAAAAACCCTATATACGCATTTTCATGAAAATCGTTGGAGCCATTTCCAAGATCGTTATATATATATATATATATATATATATATATATATATATATATATATATATATATATATACAACTTGCTCGCTTAAATATGCGTAAATCAGTTTCTGAGTATTTTTTTAGCGTTTCACATTACAGAGCAGATAGATATGTAGTTATTAACGCAGCTCTACAACCCAGAATATGCCTTAGGTTTTTCGCATTTCTTTCCTATACGTATACATAAACATCTATTGTTTCTGTTTCCACATTTTATATTTATTTTATAACCCCCGAACCAAAAAGAGGGGTGCTATTATAAATTGCAAAATATCCGGACAGATATGGAAGTATTTAAAAAAAAAAGAAGATATTTCATAAAATATAATTGTTTTAATGGTAATAAGTGATGTATTTATAATAATTTAAATACTTTAAAGAAACAATAATGAAATTAATAAATAAAATTTGTTTAAGATCTCTTCGTACTTATAATGATTTAATAAAAAAGGTGCGTTAAAAAAATATTCAATATTTTTGTTACAACAAAAAACTAGAATAAATTCATAAACCAAAGCAATAATATTTGCAGTCGGAGTTCAATATAAAAAGAGTTTATTTATTGATAGGTGGAATACAACATAAGTATTCTTATTGGAGTGAGTATTTTTATTATGGAACAAAGCATATTTAATTAATATTTGAGACTGAATAATTGTGAATTTAACCTTCGATATTTTAAAAACTCTTTTTACTTTAAATAATTAGTTTAAAAATTCTTTTTTTTTAACGGAATTTTTTACAATAAATTGTGCATTAATAAAAACTTTACTATACATTAAATTAAATTAATAGTGAAGCTCGAAGTGGCTGAATCAATATTGAAATGTTCGGAACAAATGGTCACTACAAAGATGATTTGTTTGTGTAAATAGAGTCAGAATAGAAACAAGCGCCTTTTTACAAATACGTGTAACATATGCAAAACTTTAAACAGTAGGTATAGATATCTTTCAAATATTTTTGTACAATAACATTTTTATTAAGACTGTACAATAAACAAAATGATTTCGATAAATTTTCAACAGATATTATCGTATAATCGCTCAATAAAATGAGCTGGTATACCTTGATTTAATAATTCAGCTTTAGATGATTTACATAAATTCGGATTATAATGTAACAATGATTCCCAACACATTTCACTTAACTTTGGTATAACAATCCATGCTGAATGTAAATAATTAGTTCGTTTTGATTCATCACGATTAATACCACCAAACAAATACATTTTACCTTCTTGTGTAACACACGCTGAATTAAAATACACTGGAAATGGTAACGGTTTATTTGTAATTTTAGTCCATTGTAATGTACTTAATTGTAAACGCCACATTTCATTGTACACGGTATCCGGACCGTTGTTACCACCAATTATATAAACATAGATTTCATTATTTTCATCTTTATATTGTACGCAAGAATGGCACATACGTGGTTCGGGAATACCACAATTCTGTCGTTCGATTGGATCTCGTTTTGTTTGCTTTTTTGCCCATTTTTTCTCGTTAATATTAAATGTTGGTATGTATTCCAAATCGAATGCTGTTACATTTGTACCACCTCCAAGAATGTAAATGTGTTCACCGTCGAATGCAACTTCGTGTCGATATCGACCGGCTGGCATGTAATCTAGACCACCAGTGTCTATGAAAACATCTTCCCATTTCATTGTTGATAAATTTATTCTAGAATATTTAAAAAATTATTTACACAAAAATATTTCGAAATAAGAGACATAATTTCAAAATTCAAAATACCCTAACAGCTGGCTTTAAATTGAGCAACAAATTTACATTCACGGATAATTTTCTTTATAGACTTAGAGGCACTGATACAAAATTTCAAATCATTTCTAACATTAAAGCGATTCGTTGATAGATCAAATTACTTAAAAATTGAAAGGAAAATGAAGTTTATAGCCATGCTCGTCGGGGCGCAATTGAAGGACATTCAAAAGAACACACAAATTTTTTAAACTAATATTTTTGTATTAATTAGAAAATAGTATATTACACACCTAGGGAGCAAAATTAAAGAATGTCTCAGATCTCATATCCATTGTCTGAGGTGAGGTGAGAAAAATTAATTTTTTTGATCTTTGATTATGCTCCGAAGACTAGTACTATAACCATCATTTTCCATTCAATAATTACGTAATAGATACGACCTATTTACGGATTGCCTTACTTTAAAAAAGACTTAAAATTTTGTATGAGCCTCCAAGTTTATTACTTCAAACAAACTTAAAAAACAAATTTAAAATCCTGGCTCTAAATTCATTTTTAAGACTTATTATTTTAATTACAATGTAATTTGCTTTTTCCTGCCTTTGTGAGCCGAAAAAATTGAAAAATTTTTATTACCTATGAATATCACAGGTGTAATCATATCCCGTTGTACCCCCAATTACATACAAATATCCATTATGATATACTAATGCTTGTCCATACATTGGGGGTGGCATACTGCCACTAGCGTCCACTAATTGCATTCCATGATAAAAATTTCCTTTAGTTAACACA
This sequence comes from Chrysoperla carnea, assembly GCF_905475395.1. Taxonomy (NCBI): domain Eukaryota; kingdom Metazoa; phylum Arthropoda; class Insecta; order Neuroptera; family Chrysopidae; genus Chrysoperla; species Chrysoperla carnea. Next base: position 51,375,626 of record NC_058339.1, read on the forward strand.
CAAAAGTATAATTTGTTACTAGATTGCTCCCCAAACGGTAAATTCGTACCTCCATAGACCTAAAGAACCAAAATTAACTAAATTAATTAACTATTATTATAATATGGCATTACAAGTACAGTAGAGCATCAGTAGAGCCTTCAGGATTTAGACCCTTGAAAATTCCATCCAACTCAATGAGTTTGAGTTGGCGCTAACTCAGTCGTATAAACTCAATCAATAAAATAAACTCAATAATTTGGAATGAGCAAGCACAGTCGTTTTTCATAGTTCGAAAGTAGCCGGATTATAATGAGACTAAATGAAACTGTATATTTAAAAAAAAATTCTCTGATAAAGTTAACTCTTATTAAAACAAGTGAAAACAATTGACTGGGTTAATTGTTGAAATACCATGCATAGACAGTATTGATTACTCTATCACATTACACATAGATACGTCACACATACGTAACTGATATCCCCATATAGTACATACTATAAAATTTACGCCTAATTTGCGCCCTCACGGGTACACAGTGATGTTTACGAAAAAATGTTTCCAACAAGTTTATTATTTTTTGATAAGGAAGATTTTTTTTATTTAAACTTTTGTTCTATCTCTAACGGTTTACAAGATGGGACCCATAGGTCAAGACCCAATTGACCTATGTTGCTCATTTGACCCGAACTTGACCTCACTTTTTACGTGTTGAGTACGCTGTAAAAATTTTAGCTTGATATCTTTTTTCGTTTTTGAATTATCGTGTTGGCAGACAGACGGACAGACGGCCTATACCAAAATTTTGTTCATAGCATTAATATTTTTAATCGTTACAAACTTGGGGCTAAACTTAGTATACCTTGCATATTACATATATGCATGATATAAAAATTGGAAATATTTTAGTCCGAAAAATAACCAATGTGATTCATGCTTTTAATTGATAAACAAATTAAAACCGTAAAAAAATAAGTTTGATATAGTTTTACGAAAATGAGTAAAATATTAACGTTTTTACGTATATTTTTTAAATCCATCGTGTAACCAAAGTAGCTATTACGTATCGGTTGAATTACCATTAAAGTTTTTCCATCAAATATAAGTGCAACAGATGCTAATTCTGGTGGGATTGTTTCTTGTCCAGGTAATAACATCCATTTTCTCGTAGCAAAATTAAATTGCCACAATTCATTAAACAGATGTTGCATCAAAATACCAGATGCTGGATCAACATATTGTGGTGTATAACCTCCATAAACATATAAATTTGTACTATTACAGCCAATGCGGTGTCCACTTCGTGGATGTGGTATTTCACGTTGATCCGAAACGATTGGAAATATTCGTTCAAACGTGTACAACTTAAAAGCATAGTTCTCTTTATTTTTATTGGATATTTCATTCTTTTGTTGTATGTTACGCATCCTTGCATAAAAACTCATTAACAATGCCATTTTTAATAATATTGACGTATATTTAGCCAAATATAAACATATTCCAATTTTCCAAAAACAAATTATTTTACTGTTAACGTCAACTTAAGTATTTAAAACATTATATTGGTAGTGTTAAGTGTATTTACGAAATTAATTTTAAGTAATCAAATTTATTAGGTCGCAAATTTTATGTAACTAAAAAGTCATCCTAAATATTTTACTGGGATGTAAACGTAAACAAAATCTCACACGTTGTTTGTATATTGACACATTTTTTTATCTTAAACAAAAAGTTTTAAGTAGTCTCAAATAAATTACTAGTATATATTTCCACTTTTTTTAATAAACCTTTTGGATTTGTTTTATTTTTTGTAATTTAAGAATTGGAAAATCATTTTTTTATTTTTAAAGTTGACCATACACGTCCACATTGTTTTTTTTTTGTTTTCAGGTTTTGAGATTCGATATGTGCATAGATGTTTATACTAAACTTAAATGGCTAGCAATATTTGTAAGTTGACATATTTGCGCTTCTTAGTCATGAATTGAGTTCGGTAGGTTTTCATTTCACGTAATATAAATATTAACTACAGACGATTTCGGCGGATGGGTAAAAATCATATCTAAGAAAGAATGTCATTTAATGTAATTTATTATTAAGAATTTACATACTTTATTACATAATATAGCTTATTACATAGAAGTTGCAGGGAACTTACTGGCAGTCTTCTCTCTCGCTTCGCATATCGCATCCACTTACACGCTAGCGTTCGCTATCTTCATACCTCTATAGTTTAGTTAGTAGTATTTATAAGAAAATATATATTGTGTTTCATAAAGAAGTGTTCCAAAATTAACGCAAGAGGCTCGAATCAGACGTTAATCTTGAGACACCCTTGATTATTATTATTATTATTATTATATAAAAGTAATAGAATTTTACTTATTTTTTATAAAAAATTAAATAAGAAAAGAAGAATCTCTGTTAATTTGTTTTATGAAAATGTACAATATGATTTTTCATGAAAAAAGCTTTTTTTTTGTTTGTTATAAATAAATAAAAATTGATTTTGTTTTATTTTTCAATTTTTGTATCTTATTTTTTCTTTTAGAACAACATTATCAATTAATTAAAATTAATTATTTAGTAAAGGTAAGTATTAAGTTAATTATATTGTTATATACAAGCCGGGTGGCAGGGAGGATATAGCACTTGCCTATGATACCAAGGGATGGTGGTTCGTATCCTGGTGTGGATAATATTTTTACTTTTAAATTAAATGAATTTTTCCTGATGTTTAAATTTTCCACTCCTTTTATAATTAAAATTATCTATATAATACGCCCTCATGCCATAAATAATATTTATTATACATATGTCATAAATCCCTATTCTGTCAGAGGGTGGGAATTTAAATAATCATTAATATATCTTACTTTTTAAAATCATGTTTGCCTATTACAATAAAAGAAAAAATTCTTATTTTGCTTGCTTTTTAGCTGTACATGCTAAAATTTATTCTTGTTAAATGAAATTTTATAAGATTTTGTAAAAGGAGAACATGCTGTCGTACAAAAAAATTAATTATGTTAGTTCCACTATCCTACTTATGACATAAATTACTCTTCTGCCAGGAGGTGGGAATTAAAATAACATAAAATAATGCTTAGTAAATAATAAATAAACAACGATCGAACAAATAATTTTAGGTACCTAATGCTCAATGTAGACATCTATGGCAATAAGTACCTTTTTTTTGAAATTTTTAACATTTTAAATGAAGAATATAAGTAATAAAAAAGATAATTTTTAAATAAACACCCAGAAACCTCTATTCTAATAACGTTTTTAGATAACATTTTTTCGAAAATGCATTAAAATGTTGATTTATAACCCAACTTAAAATAAGCTGTCTTTTTGACAAGTATAACCTCTGTAGAATTCAAATAAATATGTTTGTTTTGAATCAACTTTTTTGCTAATGATTTTACGTATTAAAATTATAAAAATTTGCAAATATGAATCGTAAAAAGATGATATCGTTTGGGAAAATTAGTAAAGACTTCGGTAAATCCACTCAAACATCGGAAACAAGTAGTGAAGAAACTGTCTCAGAAGGTGGGTTTACTAAGTTTGGAAAACAATCGTTTCAATCTCAAGCTATTGAAGATTTACCAGATGATAGTGAATCAAAAGATTTGCAAGATCTTATGGGGATCAGTGGTTTTGGAAAGAAAGCGAAATCCTTTGATGTGCAGGTTTGATATTTTTGATATTTATTATAAGATTGAATTAAACAGAAAGTTGTTTATCCGTTCAAAGTTCCTTGTAATAAGTTTAAACCCATTTAATTACTAAAATTCTTTAGTAAATCAATGCTTTTTGGTACCGAATTTACAAAATTTGAATTTGTTATTTTGTTATATTTAGGAAATGCTGGAGCAGGTTAGAAAAACTGCGCGACAAGTGACTGCCGCTTCCAGGTCGGAAATTCAAGATAATCCGACTACAAATGACAAAGACACTAATAAATCGGAAAACGATGACTCTTCGGATGACGACCTTGTAGGTCCCCCAATAGCTTTGAATGTGAATAGCGAGCAGAAAGAAAAAACAAAATCTAAAAAAGATGAAAAAAATGATGACAGTGACGATGACGATGACGATGATGACGAAGAAGATGATGATGGAGATTTAGTTAAAAAAATTCCATCAAGTCATGAAGTTGTAATGACACACGGTGTGAAAGCAGTTACTGCTATTGCTGCAGATCCTTCAGGAGCTCGTTTAGCATCTGGATCCATGGATTATGATGTGAGTTTTTGGGATTTTGCTGGAATGGATACATCAATGAAAAGTTTTCGTACTTTGCAACCATGTGAAAATTATCCTATAAAATACCTACAATATTCTACAACTGGAGACACAATTCTAGTTATATCAGGAACAGCACAAGCGAAGGTTTTGGATCGAGATGGGTTTGAAAAGTTAGAATGTGTTAAAGGAGATCAGTATATAAGCGATATGGCAAAAACTAAAGGACACACAGCATCTTTAAATTGTGGATGTTGGCATCCATTTATTAGAGAAGAATTTTTAACAGCATCCCAAGATAGTACATGCAGGTTATGGAATTATTACCGCCCAAAACAACATCAGGCGATTATTAAATGTCGGGCTCATAATGGATTAAAAACAATCCCAACTGCCTGTGCTTACAGTCGAGATGGAAATACAATCGCATGCGCTTGCGTAGACGGATCAATTCAAATGTGGGATCACCGAAAAAATTTTATCAACACGACAATGTTAATGCGAAATGCTCATCAAAATGGTTCTGAAATTTCAAGTTTAGCTTATTCATATCTAGGAAATTATATTTCCACTCGCGGATGTGATGATACACTCAAATTATGGGACCTACGCGTTTTTAAAAAACCGGTTCATGTAATAGATGGTCTTTTTTCACGTTATGATACCACAGATTGTATGTTTAGTCCTGATGATTCTTTAATTATTACCGGAGCATCCTTGAAAAAGGATGAAACAGTTGGGAAATTATATTTTTACGATAAAAATACTTTTGGTTTAGTAAACGAAATTCCGGTAGCGAATTCACATGTAATCAAAACATTATGGCATCCAAAATTAAATCAAATTTTCGTTGGATGTGGAAATGGAATTATAAAATGTTATTATGACCATAAACGTAGTTTACGAGGAGCGAAATTATGTGTGGTAAAAACGCATCGAAAAGTCAAACAAATGGAAGTCGTTAGTACCCAACAAGTTTTAACTCCTCATGCTTTACCGTTGTTTAGACAAGAACGCCGGAAGACAAGCAGAAAACAAATGGAGAAAGATCGTTTGGATCCTATTAAATCAAAAAGACCTGATTTACCAATTACATCTGGGCAAGGTGGACGTGTTGCCAGTTCGGGTGCTACACTTAGTTCGTATGTAATTCGAAATTTGGGTTTAAGTAAGCGAGTTGATGATGATCAAGATCCCAGAGAGGCAATTTTGAAATATGCAAAAGAAGCCGCTGAAAATCCTTATTGGATATCTCCGGCTTATGCGAAAACTCAACCACAAGTTCTTTTACAAGGTTATGATGATGAATCTGGAGAATCATCGAGTAAGAAACAGAAGACTGAAGAGAAAACAGAATAATTGTAAGTTTTGAATTTGTTAACGAGAAATTTTGCGTTCTCATAATGTAAATGGATTTCAGTTGGTATTAAATTCGGTACGCCTCTGGGTCTTCCGAACGGTAAAAAGCAGTTATTCGATGTAAAAAGTGAAATTTTTAATATAAGTATCAATAATGCTGGGTAATTTTCGTTATTTCAATCAAGCATTAGCGAAAAGTGTTAAGTGCTTTGTAAATTCGAATTACTAAACTTTAGACGTTCAAAAGGCTAATTAAAATGTATGGTGTAATCAAAAAACTCCTTTTTTAGCTGTTCTATCAAAAGGAACTTGTATATAGTTTACTTTATCATTAGTTTGTTATTTATTTTTATTAGATGTAAATGTTAAAAGGAAATAAAAAACAATTATTTCTATAAATGTTGTCTTAATTTCATAATTAACTAATGCCCTAATTTATTTTAATTTTATTTTTTTTTATTCTCCGAGGTAGGATTAGAAATGCGTTTCTATTACATGATACAATCGATACGTCTAATCCAAAATATAGGTCTATTTAAAAACTTACACATATTTTTTACATTTATTTAACGCAACCGATTGAGTGAGTATCTTTGCAAATAGGAGTTATGGACTTACAGTTTTTTGAAATATTTTCAATGATGGTCGACTAGATAATGCCTGAACTATAGTAGTTAAGAGACAATATAGGGTGTAAAACAAGCATTTTGGTATAAGAAACATGTGTCTGGAAACGCTCTCCTTCCGTTTTTAGAAAATGAGAACCAAAAACGTTGTTTTTTTTATGAAAAATATTATTGCTTACGTTGTGCCTTATGTTTGACTGTTTATGAGAGATAAAGCAAAACTGTTCAATAAATATTAAAGAAGGGGTGCCTCTCGGACCATTTATTCAAATACATCGAAAGTGTATCTGTACTATCGGGGCTAAAATGCCTAGGAAACAATGTAAGGATTTCATATCTTAACTTTTGAAATGATAAAATAAAACTTGAGTTTCAAAATCATGCCATCGTCATCAGTATGATGACGTCATCGTTGATAATGTTTAATCATAGAGATATTATAAGAATAAGTTTGTGCGTGCATATGTTTTATGTATCATATGGTGACATCCCCATAAAGGAAATGATACGGTAGCTCGGCTGCGTTCTGTCTCTTACCTGCGGGCATTGTTACTGTTCTCTCGCGTACTCTATTCTTATTGATAATTAGAAGTTGCAACTCGTCAACTGACGTTAATAATTCGTACTAATTAAAACAGGAAGTGGATCCGTTTTCAGTAGTTCCAACTTAGACTACCAGATGGCAATGCTTGTACTTACCAACTGGTGATAACATGCTGGCGTGTATTTAGGGACAGAAGTAAATTTAAACATTTGATATGAAAAACAATATTATTTTATTGTTTATATAATTTACAAAATGTTTATAATATGTACAATAATTAAATAAATATTCACAATATTCCATTTATTTCTATTTAAAAATGTGCTTTTAATACTTTTATTTATACAAAACAACAAAAATTGTTTTTTGTTATTCATCTTTTTGATCTTGATATTTTTGCATAATTTGTCCTATACTAGCATAAGTTCCAGTCGCAAATCCAAGTAATCCAACAATTATAATAAATGCATTTTTAAGAATGATCCATCGATGGCTGTCTTTTGTTTGTGCTTGGCTAATTATAACTAGTTCTAAAATTGGCGGAAATATTAAAGCCAATGCTGTGCTGCTTACAGCTCCAACCAATGATATAAATGATTCCAAAAATGGTATAAGTTCAGCCAGCGTAACTACAAACAAAAATTTATTTAACTAGAAATCAAATTTATATGGTTTTATTATTTTTTAAATATTCCGTCTCATTCCAGAAGTAGGTACTATGGAAGTATGGACCATGTTTTATTTAACCCTTTTTAAATTAATTTTTGAGTTAATAAAATAATTAAATTTTATGAGCTTTCTCAAGTACAGACGATCCTGATAGTAGGTATAGGCAATTATATTACATCCATTTATAGGTACTATAGGTATGAACTATCAGATCATTCATTTGCTATGAGATTTCCCGAGAGATGTGCTATGAGATTTTCTTTACTTACATGTTAGTAAAACACAAATCGTTCTAAAACATAATTCACCAACAACAGGCCATTTAAAAGGTCCAAATTTTTCAGTTATAGCTGGCCACATAATAGAAATTGGTATATAAAATTGTAAGGCATATCCCAGAAGAACTCCACATGAGATTATTATAATCACAATTCGTGCCAGCCTTTAAATGTAATAAAAAAAATTAATTAACACATTTAAGAAAATTTGATTAAGGAAATGGAAATTTGGTAGTATTTACTTTACATTTGATTTCCATCTTTCTCAAAGTTTAATGTAACACTTCCTTTGATGTCATCTCCATATTTTAAGTACGACATAAATCCTATGCAAATTAGTAAAACAGTTACGATTGACATTCCTATATTTAAAACTCCTAAAGGTGTTCCAAATTTATCAGGTTTTCTCATTTCATTTCGTAGTGGTAAAACCTATAATATAAACAACATAAATTATTTATGGTAAAATTTTCTCCGCTTAATTATTTCAGTTGTAAAAAAATTTTCGATTTTCCAGACTTAAAATCATTTTTGTACCTTTTGATCTCGTTTTGATGGGAATGTAGTTAAATAATACTTACTAACTTACTAATCCGATTCCTTCAAAAGCAAATATTGATGTTTTTGCATATATATGTATATGTATATATGCAAATACAGCATTATATGCATATATGCAAATACACCAATATTTTCCTTTGAAGGAATCGAATTGGTAAGTATAATTTAAGCACATTCCCATATCAAAGCGAGATCAAAAGGTATAAAAATGATTTTAAGCCTGAAAAATTAAAAATTTTTGTAAATAATTAAAAATTAAATTTTATTGTCGCTTTTTATCAGTGAAAATAATTAAAAATTAAATTTTACATTATACCCAGTGGTGGATTTTATTTCGTTATAATTAACTAGGCACACGCCCAGGACATTAACACAGAGAGGGTATCAGTTATTAAACTTCTGATAAGAAATCATATGTTTGTTTTTATGGAAAAAATAGTATGTTACTAGTCAATCGTCAATTTCGCAACTAAAAATTCAAGTTAACAGTATTGCATCCACTAAAGTACCCTTTGATGGGAATGTAGTTAAATAATACTTACTAATCCGATTCCTTCAAAAGCAAATATTGCTGTACCAAAATATAATGGCATTAGTGCTGGCGATGCAACATAGTCTCGTTCTCGTGGATGTGGTAATCCAGATGAAGTAAAATAAAATGTGATTATAATACCAGAAATCATACAACAATTCGCTGCCATTGAAAGTGGTGTTAAATATTTTAAGTTTCGTATTAAGGCACTTAGTAAAATTGGTACTAATGCAATCATCATCCAATATTTGTTGGATAATTTCACATCAAAATGATTGGCGACCTGTAAAAAGCAAATACTTTTATGTAATACATTATTAACATAACATTTACGTAATAAATATTGCATAACTTAAGAAATAAAAATTATAATATTAATTGTTGGCATTTGTGTATTTTTCAAAATATTATGCATTTGTTATTTTTTATTCAATAAAAATATATCAAGTTACAAATTAAACTGTTTAAACATCCTGTATATACAAAAATTCATTGAGCTTACAAAAAGGTTTTAAATAAAAAATGTACTATGTAATTATTTGTTTTTAAAAAAAGGGAAATTTTTGTTTTTGAGCTTTTCTTTATCCTCTTTTTAACTTGTGATTTTGTCCATTCACGAATTTAAAGTAAGTGCGTAAAAAACTTCGACATTCTTTTATTAGTTAATATATAACACGATAGAGTATTTAACTGGAAGATTTCAAACATAAAATTTATTCTTCATTCTTTTTCGTTGGAAAAAAAAGTTCATTTAAATGCTATATATTTAGAGATATTTAGATTTACTTTTACCGATAGAATCAAAAAGTACAATCTCGTTTTTCAACGAATTGATTTTGCTAAATTATGATAATTTTGAACAGTAGGAAAAAATGAATCTGTTGTTTAGGCTTAATTTTCTAGTCTTCATATTTTAAGTCAAAACAAAATCGTTAATAAATACATTTTCAATTTCAAGGATAGATCATAAACAAAGAAATGTTACCGTTTCGATTAAATACAATACATTTTTTGTTTTTTGTCTGTGAAGATGACAAAAGGCTCCATAAACTTGAACGAGAATTTACTTGATCACCGGGAAGTTAAAGTCAAACAGTATTATTAACTTAAGTCCTGCATTTAATAAATCTTACATTGAAGAAATTGAACCGTGATATTTAATATTATAAGATTACGATTTATTTGAGAAGAAAATCGATGAAAAAAATGTACGACTAGAACGAGGCAACGAACTTATTGCACTATCTACTGGTATATAAGGGTACTTTTTCTACCCTTGTCTTTCTTCTGTAGTCGATGAGTAAGCTTGATTCTGTATCTTGCTTTGTTCATGCCGCTAATACCTATCTTCTCGTAGCTTGTATGCTATATGTACAATTTTTGATTTAAATTAAGACCTGGAAAATCCGTAGGTTTGTATATTTGCGACGTGAGCTAAGCGATGACTCTATATGAGCGGAATGATTGATGTTATATACGTATTATACTAGGTGATGTCCGAAATTTCGTTGCAAATTCCTAGCCTTAAGGTTTTATGAAGTAATAAGTATTATCCCATTACCCTGCTGTCTCGTAAATCCCTGTTACAACCGCTAAGAGCAAAGAGACCTGCCTATGTATTGAGGAAAAGCGTAAACCGTTCAGATTTGCGGCTTACTTTACATGATTTTGAGCTTGACTCCTTTTCAAGTTTCCAGGCCTGTCTTAAATGTTTATGGTCTTCATAAATTTTACTGGCTAAATATATATTTATGAATGAATAATGAAACACCAAATTTTTCAAAAATAATATATTTTGAACATTTTTTCTGTATAAGTACCTGTTCTACATTATCTGATATAAAAACAAAATAAACACAACAGAATCCCAGCTGCGTTATACATAAAAATAAATTGCATAAACGCCTCATGGTTGGCGCAAATCGTCGCATTGATTGTGGTCCTGTTGAGAATGTTAATTCAACTGTTTCTGCATAGTCTGGTGCTAAATCACATTGGGTTCTACGCATCATTTCTTGTGATGCTCTTAACTGTAATCAAATAAAAACCAAAATTAATATATTTTATTGAAAAACAAATATGTAGATATATAAATAGTGGATCCCATTTAAATTGATTAACAGGATACTTTGCGAGGTTTTTAAGAAGGAAATAGTTAATTTATAATAAAGATGCTTGAAAAAAAAAAATTGCTGCCTTGTTTTAAATTGATAAATTGATTTGAAAATACGTGTTTTTTTCATAAAATAGTAAATTATTAATTTAAGCATAATCCTAGTTTATTCAATTTGTAGGTGGGTGCTAGTTAGTTTCATGATTTTTTTCTTTAATTAAAGCTAGTAGTTACAAATAAGATTAATAATATAACAGGATTTTTTTAATTTATTTAACAGGAATATTATTTATGGCAATGAATTTAAATATATCTTTAATAAGTTTAGATGAAAAAGTTCTTGTCTTTCAGTTAATTCTTCATAAAATTTTTTTTTCCATCATAATATTCAGCAAAAATTTTGGGAGCAACAGAAACAATGCGTTCAGAAAATAGAACCAGTTGATCTGTTCCGCTGTCTGATGTGGAGAAATACCACAGCATTATAAACGACTTAGAGATGGCGGAAAATTTTAGCAACCGAATAAATAAAGCGGAAGGTGTAGGTATATGCCATATAATTTTGATATATTAATCAACATAGAGATTCCAAATAAGTATAAATGTGACAAAAAAATGTTAATTTTTCGAAGACCACTATAAGTGTTTCCAACGAGAAGTGGTAACATGCGAAAAACCCATTGACATCAACGTTACCAGATTTGAAATCTTAAATTTAAAGTCCTGCACGGGACACACACAGTCTCGACTTTCTGCTTGTTTTTGAAAGCATTAAAAATTTTTGTTTCAGACCACTAAGTGTATTCAGCGCCGGACTAAAGGTAGAGCAAATGGAGCGGGGTTTCAGGTTGCAAGGGGCGCCAAGATGCCAAATGTGAAAAACATTTTCAAGTGTTGATTATTGAAATAGTTAAGTTAATTTTTGAAAAAAAAGGCGCCGAAAGACGATCTTGATTTGGGTGTAGAGCCAGCGCTAAGTGTATTGAAAAAAATAAAATAGGTAGTCGAAATTCAGACAAAATTTAAAAATTATAATACGTGTATTACTTAGCCCTTAAGTTCTTATATAATCTTAGTTTTTTACAATGTCCCGCTTTTTCACTGAAAACTGAATAAATTCTGTTTTTTTTTTCTTATTTAGAGGTTTTCAGGGGTCGATTTTCGCGAAAATGTTTAGTGTGCAAATAATTAAATATTGTCTAATATTATTTATGTTAATTATTGAAAGTTTATAACGGTCTTTCGAAAAATATTCTGGAAACACTGCTGCCTAATGGTTTTTAGTGGTTTTCTATCGTCTGTTTAGTGGGATTGAAAATTGAAAGTAGGCAAAACTGCATATAGATTATATTCAGCAAACATATCAGTATCTTATGATAAGCAAAACTCTCATTTGAAAGTACTCTTAAAAAGAAATCCAGCTTTATATTTCCACCATTTAAATTAATTTTTTATAGGAAGGCTCAATATGACTATCTTTGCCTTATTGAAATTAGATTTTAACAGATTTAGCGACAAATTTAGGTAACTAGCTATTTTTCAACTTACAAAAAATTGATCTAATTTTTAAGAATACTAAAATTGAATTTGGAGTAAAATTAAAATAAAAAAACTTACTAAAAGATGTTGACTATGTACACAAACAACACCTAAAAATAATGTAACGATTGGAGCAAATATTAAACCTGCATTTTTAAATGCATCACCCATTGCAAACATTCCAGATCCAACATTGCCTTTAAATAAATGCATTAACGTTTCTAAAAAGCTAAAATAAAAAAAATAAAAAAACAAAAAAATAAAATTCATGCTTTCTAATTTTAACGAATGAGTATTTATTTTTTATTGTGAACTTACGATGTTGGATGTTCAATTTCTAAACCATGTGCTCCGGCTTCTAAACCATGACTCTTTTTTTCTGGTAATGTAATAGCAACAATCGGATCTTTAGATTGAAATCCCTGATATGTATCACTATTTCTGTAAATTCAAAAAGAAATGGAATATTAGGTATCAATCCAAAAACTAATTATTCTAAGACGGCGAAATTTCGAATATTTCTTCCCTTATTGAACTTAGGAAGGGATGAAGTACGTCTTGCACCTGAGGGCCGCTAACGCTGGATACTTGATAGTAAAGCTATCGAATTTCTGTTTGTAAAATTAATGTACAAAAATTTCAGCTTGATATCTTTTTTCGTTTTTGAGTTATCGTGTTTACAGACGGACGGACAGGCAGAGGGTCCAGTCATCACTTTCTTCATCCGACATTTTGCTTCCAAGCACTTGTAAGCCCATTTAGTGACTATTAAATTATTATCACAGCTTAGTACTTACTGTTTTCCATCAACATGGTAACTTGTTTTACTGTCTTTTTTATGTTTACCCGATTGCTTTTCCTTTTTTTGATCCATAGTCTGTAACAAAAAAATTCATCTGTTTAATTTTTACGAAACATGAAAAATATGAACACAAAAATTAAAAATAAATCTTAAAATTAATAAAAATATCATTTCAACACATCTATATGTTTCTACATTCAAAATCATAATAAATTGATCCAGTTTGGATTTGAATTATTCTCAAAGACCAAAATATTTCTCGTTAACATAATTCTACCTAGTAATCGTTGTATTTGTGTAAAATTGCTATTCCTATATTGATTTTTGATGTCTATTTTCATCCCTTTTTTTGAAATGTAATTTCTAAACATTTTTCCGTTTCATTTGTTTTTCATAAAATGGACACCGCTGTATTTTAAACGAAAAAGTGATTGGTAAAGATACGCATATAAGAATTGGCTGTTTATATTGACGTCTAATCAATCAAAACCTAACACTTAAAACTATCAAAATTAAACAATAAAACATTAAGTACCTGTTATTAATTTGTTTAATAAAAATCTAAATGATCTATTTTATTGAATTAATGTGTATGTATGTTGCAGTGGCGTAGCTCGCGTTGGAGGGGCCCTGAATCAAGATTAGTTGGGGAATCCAAAAGAAGGATAAATATTTCTCATAAGAGAAACAAAAATGCTTTCATTAAATTAAAGTAAATATTCATTGATTATAAATTATCACTTCCTCCCAGAAATTGAGCTATAGCCAAACAATTATAATTATATATACACTTTTTTTGCCTTTTTTCGGTAAATTGATTTATTAAATCATCTATAGCTGAAGACGATTTCAGTTTTTCTAAAATTTCTGCCTCTATAGACAATAGTGACAAGTCTGAGGGCCGTTTCTGTCTCATCGAAATCCTTGGGTAATTTATTTACACACGTTGGGGGCCTCTGTAACCCGGGGGCCCCGTATCATTGATACGATTGATACGGCGGTAGCTACGCCCCTGGATGTTGACTGTTTAAAAAAACTATATGCCAAAACCATATAAAAAATTGCTACATGTTTAGTGCATTCTATTAAAATTGCCACATTCTATTAATCTAATTGATAATCTGCCAAAATTTTTTAGCATAATTTCAATTTGATACCAAATTTATTTTAACTATTATTCAAAACAGAAGAGAACAAAAAAAAAAAAAAAAGATTTCAGCGTCGGATTAAGTTTCTAGCAAATTTCCAAAGTATGAGAGTTCACTGTTACAATCGACTGTTAAAGTCGCTATGTAAACTACTGGACTTGTTTTTTTTTTCGGTTTTTAAAAATTATAAATTTTAAAATTTGTAAATCATAAATTTTATTTTGTAAATCATAAATTTTATTTTGTAAATAAAATAAATCTATTGTTTGCATATGATAAAAATAAATAAAATTATACAATTTTTAAACAAAGATATTTTTAAAAGTTAACCTTAATTGCATGATTGAATTATGAGCACAAGGAAGTGTTTACGATTATTAAATTTATGATAGAAAAGCGGAATTAATGACATAATTATGTGTAGGGGCGAATTTAGGGGACTGTAGACAAAAAATAAATTCAATACTTGGAATCTTGGAACTCTTCTAAAGTACCATTTCTATAGCGTAGTTTTGTTTTTGTCTAAAATACTAAATATATTGTCAAATTTTTTCTTACTATATGTACAAGTGGTCCAAGTGTTAAAAGCAAGACTTCAAGAAACAGTAGATAACATAATGACAATTTCTTAAACCCTTCTAAAGTCGGGAAAGCGCGCTTTTTTAGATACAGAATGGAATTGGATTGGAAGAAAAGAATATTTTTGTGAATATTGCGAATACACCTACTTAGAAAAATTGGAAATTTGAATGAGGTAAATAGCTTTTATGAAATATAAAGCCTATGGTCAAAACGACGAAAACCAGCAGATATGGATGTGGCATCACTCCGTTTCGAGAAAATAATCTCTATCATCACAGACTTTCTGATTATAGAAGAACGTTATGTAATGCCCCATGCTTGGGGCACTCAAATCCAATTTTTCAAAGCAGCTGTTTGGGCAATATTCACAATATCTAATATCCTTTTTTCTTTAATTCCAACACCCAGCGCCTAGGAAAAAAGCCTTCTCGACTATAAGAGTATATGAAAACTATGCAATTTCTCATAAAAATAGAGGAAATTATTTTTTTGATTTTTTGAGAAAATAGTAACAAAATTAATTAGCGCAAATTTGTATAAAATAATTCTGTTATTTTAAAGATTTCCAAGATTTCCATGTGAGATATTCGTCAGGAATCATCCAAAATAATAAATATGTATTCAAATTCAGTTTATTTAACTATTTGCGTTTGTCTGTTTATATTTTATTGTAGACATATATTGCCTTGCGCTTCCACCAAAAAAAATAATAAACTTTAATATCTGAAGATAAAGAGATTCCTATTTAGTGTGGAATTTAAAAAAAATTGAATTTGTGAACCTATGAGAATATATTTTTTATATATGGATCAGAGTGCCAAGTGGGCCACTTTTGGTAAGCAGAACTGTGCGCTGTGGGATGAACCAAACGTAGAGTTAAAGCGCCAAAATTGATGCTTATGGAATACCATGAAAGGTGTTGGTTGCTTAAGACAGCAGGACGGTGGCCATGGAAGTTGGAATCCGCAAAGGAGTGCGTAACAACTCACCTGCCGAAGCAACTAACCCTGAAAATGAATGGCGCTGCAGCGTCATATTTATACTCTACCGTTAGTTGGTATTTGTTGCTTGTCTATTGAATAATCAATCCGACCCTGATTATTGTATCAGATAAGACAATCATGTAATCGTTAAACAAAATAAAATTTGTTTGTATGTTATATATTCAATAAATGTTCCCGATTCTAAAACCCATTCCCGAAATATTACTGAAATAATATTAATAAACTATATAGTATTATATTTATATTTTGTTACAAATTAATAGTCACTTTATGAAAATAAAATAACTAATTTGAAAATAATCTTTTATATTTTGAAGTGTTTTTTGTATATTAATTTGAAAATAATCCGTTTTGATATCGATAAGTTTTATACCCGATATAAGTGGGTCAGTGATTTTTCTAAGGTCGATTTATAAATTCTTTATATAAAACAATAAAAAAATGGAACAAAGCACTTCAAAATACTAATTCTCACGAAGTGCACTCAACCTTTAACTTGTTAAATATCGATTACTGTTGTATTTTAATTAATAATATTTTTTTCATCGAATAATTATTTTCAAACATATGTTTCAAGTTTGAAGATGAGTTCGAGTTTCGAAAATATTAAAATACAAACATATTTTAAAGCTGTATAAATGAGATAGAAGTAATTCGAGCTAAAATTATTTGTATGTTTTAATGAATATTTTAATTACTTATTTGGTATGGAATTATGAAAACTATTGAAAGCTTCATTAACAAACCATTTTGTAATAGCCTTGAAGTGGTAAGACAAGCAAACTTATGCGATAATTCACGGGGTTCAAAGTCCAGGATTTATGATGACATAAATTTAACACGTTTTATAAATTAATACTTATATTAATTTTGGTCCTGGAATTATAAAACTTTAGAAAACTTGAGATTACATACACGTGGGGGAATACCCCACGTATCACAAGTTCTAGCGTGAGGAACACTTCCGAACCACAAACAAGGTTTTGGGTAGCGTTCCATTATTAAAAAAAATTATCATATTTTTGGCCTCAATTTGAAGTTGATGAAAGTTCGATTAAATAATTTAAAATTAATTTCTCAAACAACCTGTTCATGATAGATCCAGTTCATTGGTACCAGGAAAATTAAGATTTTGCATTGTGTGAAAGGAATATTGATATTGCACTTTCATTTCTGAAGGTTAGTTAATAATTTACTAACGGTAATTAAACCGTGAATATCTGTATATCGTGAATATTTTAATATTCAATTTAATTTAGTTTGAACCAGATTATTAATAAGTAATTAATAATTAATTAATGATATGTATATATTGAAAATGATTTCATTTTATTGAAATATTGCAAAATATGTATTATTGGCTCTCGTGTTAATGAACTTATAAGATTTTTAAACTTTGAAATTCTAAAATCGAAAGTTGAGATTAGTCGATATTTTTTGCTTAAAAATATTTACAATTATTGAATCGCGAAATATTTATAAGAAATTGAATTTTTGTCGACTTTTTGTGTTAATAATAATAATTATAGTGTTTTGTTAATAATTATTGCCTACAATTGTAGTTAATTATTATTTAATTAGCAATGATTGATAATTGTTGTTATAAAAACCAGGGGGTGTTTTGATTACTGGTATTGTAAAAAAAAAATCCATGATAAATAAAATAAAACATTTCATAATTACGAACTCTGTCCTACGAACTTCTGCTGGTTCAAAAGAATGCAAAAAGCTCGGTTAGCAGAAATAACTATGCAAAACATTGCATATGAAATAGAAGAAAGCTCGATGTATGGATCTGGGATCGCCGATTATTTCAAAGTGAGAAATATTATAATTATCTGAGTTACTCTGCCGGAATTTTCTCTCGAACTTAAAACGCGTTTTTCTTGAAACTACATTTTTCGAGGTGGTTGACATGATATCTCTATTCGACCGATTCCTTTGAAATTTGGTGGAAATCTTCTTCTCTATCCTCTGAACCTTGGTTTTAATGTTTATATTTTATATTTTTAGTATTTTTTTAACAAATTATTTTATTATTAATTAATTACTTTTTACGTAGGTAATAATTGCATAATTTTCTGTTAGATAATTAGACAGGTGGGGAGAGGAAGATCTTATTAAAAGAACTTAGTTTTACACAATAATTACTATTTGTAGTGGAAATTTATTAAAATTGATAAATTTATAAAAATTGAAGTGTAAAACCGAGTATGCGGATCAAACTGGTTACTAATTGATCTCAGTGATTAGTACTTTATTCGGTCCAATATCATTTGGAATTACTATATCATTTCGAGCTAATTTAAACGCCACTGTTTTATGCTTGTTCGTTCTGATTATACAATGCTTTGGAAATCAACTTTGATGAAATGTTAATCGATATTGACTGTGTTTTAAAGATAAGCATATCATATAATCTAAATTAGGTAAATACATATTTCGATTAAGCATTTTTTACAGTATATTTCAAAGTTAATTTCATGCCCAAAATGTGAACGATAAGTTGGTTATGCGATATTTCGTTCAATTTGAATTGGAGGCAAAATCGGATCAACCAGGTGGGACAAAATTGAGGTATTGAAATACATAGTAAAACGTGCTAAATCGAAAAATTACCCTACTTTTGATCAGTTGATATTTTTTATCAAAAATCGAATATCTTTAAAACTCCGACTTTTGTTCTAAATAATGTTCAGAACCTTTTCTATTCACTTTTTGTTTTTTTGCCTTTAAATGGATACACGCGATTTCATCCTATGGGTGGAATAAAACCGAGTTTTATGGTTACTTTTTGAGGAGATGGTTTATTTTAAGCTGCAACCGAGCTAGTATCATAATGTTGAATATATAAAATACGTGAAAAAACATGAATTTGTAAAATTTTTGATCTTTGAAAATAATCTATGCAGGGGAAGGTGGGAACTGTTCAAATTTTTAGAACTATTCAATATTTCTCAAAAGGGATCGTTTTGACCGACCTTGTAAGGATAGTGGGTAAAATGATCCCATTGCATTTTTTATCAAACAGTTCACATAAAATAAAACTAACTGTTCTTTTACATTGCATCAACGATTAGTATGAAAACAAAAATCACTGGTAAATTCATCTAAATGAACACATCCAACGCCCGTTACATGATGGGGCATCATTTTATCTATTATAATTTTACACACAAAATAGGGAACATTTTAGCCTATATAAAGGGGACCATTTTATCCTTAAAGACATATTTGAATTTCGTCATAAAAATTTACCTTAAAATTTATTATACGACTATGAAAATGTGTTGTGATATTATTAAAAGTCGACAAGAGCCAACAGTAAAAACAGCCAGCCGGCAAAAACCAATACCAAAAAAGAAATTTTACGTTGAAATTTTGAGTATCCGGTTATACCTTACTTTCCCCTACACAATAACATTACTAATTGTAGTGCAAATTTATTAAAATTGATTACCTAATCATATGCAAATCATAATAACCTTTTGTATTCTAGAGGATTAAGTTTTATACAATAATTACTAATTAAAACTAAATAAGTATAGGTACTTTTATTTTGTGATATAAAGGATTATAGATTATAAAGGATTTAAAGGCATTAAATTTCGAGTAAATGGTTTGAAATTGGTACCAATATAAATATTTATTATCTTAATTAAGTGGTCTGAAGTATTAATTTAAATCATTTAAATTTAAATAAATATAATAATAATACCCGTGAAATAATAAAATGCATAGTTGTGTGTCTTTTACTTATTTAAATATTTTAATAATAATATCCTTTTATTATTATCAATTTAAATTAAGTAAAGATTACACAATAAGTATGTGATCTATCTCATTTACATACGCACTTTTTAGGGTCCATTCACGAATGTCAAGAACCTTTTAAAACATTGTGCAATCAATTTCAACTAAGACGGTTCTATACACATTTTTCAATGTCGTGAAAATTTAGAAAATTTATTTGATTGGCGTGAAATTTTATAATTTTTTTAAGAATCCTCTTTTAAGAATTTATAATGAAAAGCGGTTTTCCAGATTAGAATGGTTAAAGTTACATTTGAATTTCAAGCACTGCGATTATAATTATTTAGCCTACGACATTTCGAAAACCAAGGCAGATACGAGAAATTTTATTGTTATTTTTCGTCTACAATTATGAAATTCTGTAAATTTTCCTTCGGAAATTGGCGATTTGTATAGAAATTTTTCTGGCAACACTGGTAATTAAAAACTGCAATAATAAACCGGTTATAATAAATATTCGCATATTACTCAACAATTTCAATACAATTAGGTATTTATTTATCACCAGCGGTTTTGATCACTATCTGGATCATATATTTATAATTTGTCAAAAAATTAACTAATCTGTATCTAATCTATTACAAAATCAAGTTCTAATTTCCGTAAACAAATAAACAAAAATTTATTTATATTAAAATTTTTTAGATGTATTTCATACTAACAGAATGTTGACAATAAAATAGAAACTAGGTTATTGTATAATCAGAATGGACGAAAATAAAATATTTAAAATTGCGATACTTTAAGTACCTATATTTTCTACACAGAGAAATAATAGTCTGAGTGCCCGTAAGCACAAATTTTCACTGACACACAAAAATTCTTTTGTGAATTAATTATGTTTAGCACAACAACTTTTCTCTTTACGAAAATTTTTGTAAGTTTTCGTTCTCTTTTACAGGGTTTAGATAATTTTGATTGCTTGGATAATCCCTAAATTGACGACTAATGATTTTTGTGTTTGATTCAATTATCTTCTTGTGGGTTAGGTTAGGTTAGAGTTTCTGTCCTGGAGTGGGACACACTTAGACCATAGGGTCCGTTGTGATACCAAAAAATGGTTGGCCCATCCCCGGCCACTACTCCATGAACCATTTGGAGCTGTTTAAGAACAGCAGGAGAGAGGCTGGCTGAAGTAAGTCCATCCCTTCATGACAAGACCTGGGCAGTGACAGAGAAGATGAGACATTGTCTCCTTCTCCTCACCAGTGTGACAGCTCCTGCAGTAGTCGTGATACACTGCCAGGCCCAGGCGTTCAGCATGCCCAACTAGTGTTCTGTAATAGCCGCAACAACTTTGCGAACAGAGGCCCTTGGAAGTGATATAAGATTTTCGGAACGCCTGCCATTGTACTCAGACCATATTTGTCTTGTAGTACCACAAGTACGTTCTTCCCTCCATCTAAGATTGGCTCTTTTTAAGATATCCTCTTTGAGGAGCAACTTTCAGTTCACAAATGGAACTCCCGGATATTTATTGATGCTCGTGCCCGGTAGCATTGTGCCATTTCTGGCAAGCTAGCCGGCTTCGTAATTTCCTGGAATGTCCCTGTGCCCCAGTACCCATACCAGGTTTACATTCATTTGTTCCGCCAGCTTATTTAAGGACGTACGACAGTCCTGTGCTACCTTTGTCGCTAGATAGACTGAGCTGGAGGATTTAAGAGCTGATTGGCTGTCAGTGAAGATTGTATTGTCCCTGCACCAAGAATAGTTTTCCCTACGAGAAATTTCGAAGAGAAAAGTTGTTATTGACTAAGTATATTTTAGTGATACGATAATGTCTAGAAATGAATTTATCAATGACCATGTAATGCTAACTGGTACCCACACTATAAAATCGTGATGTGAAAACATTTCGAATCAAGTTCAAACGCCTTACGTATCTATTAATACATTAAGCGATTATTAACCTATTTAATTTTCTTGATGATAAATATTATTGAATTCTTATTACAGAAATAGGTATAGTTGTTTTTATGAGTAACAACAATTTTCTACAAAATGAAATTATTTTTATAAAACAATTTAGAATTTTGCGTTTAAAATCTTTTATTACTTAGATAGTAGATAAGTCTTAAATAGTAATAGTATACGTATTTCTCAAATGTAAAATAGAAAACAGTTTTTGAAGTTTTCGTAAAAATTATCTATTTGAGACAAGTGTCTCGAAATCACAATATTTTCATGGAAAAATTATAAAATTATGGGATTTTATGAAAAAGAAGAAGGCTGTGATCTCAAAACAATTGTAGCAAATAAATAATTGTTACGAAAAATTTATTTCACATACTAGAGTGATACCCACCCGCTTCGCTGCGTTTAAAAGTAAAGATTGATAAAGATTACTCTCTCGCTTATCCCCTTTCTATAACACTCGAAATAATGGTAAGGATTGTTTTACACAGGTAAAGTATATGTTTGGTTTTCTATTTTTTTAAATGTATAATAGTCGTAATTATTCATTGTATATCAGCACTTGCATAGCATAGGCAATTTGATTCATAGAAAAATTTATCCCAGGATGGTCTAAAAAAAGTCAAGTGGGTATTGTCAAATTTTTCAGACTATATTTGGGTTTATCGTGTGTGTCCAAATGGTCCTAAATATGACCCTAATTACATAATTAATCAATTAAAATTAAAATAAAATTTGCCTGCGTCTAGCGTTAATTATTTTTAGTAACTATACGCTTATTAAATTATTGTTAAAATATGATTAGCATATCTGTATAAAATACACCTTCAACAAATAATTACTGCAAGGACCAATACTCAAATCAAAACGTTATAAGTGGGTATTAAAATAATTTTTAATTACTTATACATACAATGTTGAAAAAGCGAGCTTATCGAGCGAGCTATGAAATAGTACTATCTCCACTTTCTATCTCAATATTTAAAAAAATTAACTTAAATTTGAAAAAAAAAATGCCATTTTAATATTGAGTTATTAAAATTGAATAATATTTATTATTTTTACCCTGTTTTAACTCGTAGTGTCTGTGTGTCTTCCAAAAAAACTTTGAGTTGATTCTCAAGCCTTTTTCCGTGATCCAATTGAGCTGGAACTTTGCAGGCAATCGACTCGACTTTCATTAAAACCAATAATAATTTTCGTTTAAAAAAAAATTTAATTACAGTATAATTTTGGATTTTTCGAAATTTTGAGGGTAAGGAGGGTATATAATAAAACTTTGATTTTATGGTTTTTACTTTTATAGATTTTGTTGACTATGTACACTAAGTACAATAAACGTATTTTTCGAATAATTTAGTCAAAATTTGTTTACTGAGTGGTTTACCGCAGGTAGTCCATAACAGACGTTTTGCAAGGTTTTGTCGAATTATCGAATTTGTCGCACTATAGAGAAGGTACTGCCACAAACCACCTGTATAGTCCGGAACTTTTTGAAAAAGAATACCTTGTATTCCAACAAATTACAAAAGTGGTAAAATTTCAATCATTTTCTAATTTCATTCTCGAAAAATTCACGTATTTATAATAAATCTTGCCTTGTTAATAACCGTTATAGTTATATGTCGGACTACAAGGGATGCCGCAATAGACAAGGGCCTGATTACCGCAGGTATACTGATAAAATATTTGATAAAATTTAGTCTAGTATGGACAAAATCTAAATATGGACTAAAATGGGTAAAATCAATATATTAATAATATTTTTTTTAAATAAAATTTTTCAGATCTACCCTCTATTTTTCTTTATCTAAACCATTCTTTAAACAAAAATAACTATTAATTTTCCTTCGTTAAGTTGATAGTTTCCAAGTTTATGAATCCTGAATTCTAATAATAAAAACCACACTTTAGCATTGAGACGGAAACTATTATTTTTCCTTAGTAATAAATTAACAGATTTTACATTCATAAATCAAGTAAAACGGCCCTTCATACATAAATTGCACTATTCTTTAATTAATTTAGTTTTCTGCATATTCTGAATTATCAGTGGAATAAATAAAATTTTATCTAAAATAAATATGATTTCAAAATAAATATTCTTTCCCTAATCTTGAAGTAGGTCCATAGCACCAAAATAATTATTTCAAAACTTGTTTTGATGCGTTTTCAAGGATTAGTAAAATAGTTAAAGAATGGTGTAATTTATTTATCAATGGGGACTTTATACCTGATTTATGATTGTCAAATCTGCTAATTTTATTACTAAGGAAAAATAATAGTTTTCCTCTCAATGCCAAATTGTGGTTTTTATTATTAGAATTAATAACCTTCGAAGGAAAATTAATATTTTTTGTTAAAAACAGTCTAATTAATATTTGCTAAGAAAAATAGAGTGTAAAATAGAGTGAGGTCATCAAAATACAAAAAAAAATATTTTGTTCCATCACACGCAAACATATTATTCCAAAAAGGCAATTTTAATTGTTTTATTTTTATAAAAGAATTACATATTTTCATTTGAATAATATATTTATCTATATTTCTTTGGGGTAGTATATCCTAACGAATAAAATTTTTTTAGATAATATCTTTTTATAGTACAATTGAAGATGCTCGCATTTTGCTAAAACCTCATGGAATGTGATTCTTAGGTGTCAATAATATCATTAGTAACGCATGAGTTAGTGGCTCAAATGCTTCTATTTGTTAATAAACAATAAATTGTTAATTCAATGGAACGGTTAACATTAAAATTGACTTACAAAATTAATAAATAGGCAACTTGAATTACGTATACGTTATACATGTAAAATAATTTTTTATTAACAAATAGAAACATTTGCTTCACTAACTCATGCGTTAATAATGATATTTGACACCTAAGAAACACATTCCATGAGGTTTTAGCAAAATGCGAGCGGTTTCTTTCATTTTCCATTTCTAGCAGCTTTTACTGTACTATTAGAAGTGTATTTTTGAGATATAAAAGGATATTGTATATTGGAGAAACGATGAATATAATACTTATTGCAAAATTATTGCTCAAAATATTATTGATCAACCTGTATTATAATTTTTTTTTAAACAAAATAATTTAGAAAAATTTTGCAACGAAAATATATTCATATATTATGGGATTTCCCTAACAAAATTTGTATTTCCCTTTTAAAAACTATTTCAAACACTTGGCAAATTATTTTATAATATTTTCTGTTTAAGAATTCAGGTATTTTTCCAATAAGTTCAACAGACCAGGGAATTTTTTTTTGTAACTTTTGTCTACATAAATAATAAAAGGTTATTATTGTATTACAATTTAGCTAAAATTGGAATAATAATTTTCAATTATCATTGATATGAATAATATGAATTACTTATATTATCGTGTTATTAGTTTAAACAAAACAAGATTTTATTTAAGTATTTAATTTAAATTATAATTTATGTTGAATTTGCGGTTTTTCATATATTAAAGGACCTCTATTGTATAAAACGCCTTTTAAAAGTGAAATTTGATTTAGAAAATTTTATATTAAAATTAAAATCATAAATTAAAAATAATAGATTTTTTTTTTAAAATCAACTGCAAAACCTATATATAGGCACATATAAAAGTAAAATATACGTTTTAGGTCTAAGGCCCACGCCAAAAACACTTTGTGATTATCATACTTTGATACCTTGTTTCTTGGTGGGCAAAATCTGATCTTCAAGTATATCAAGGGTAGAAGTTTGTCCGGGTAAATAAAAATATTTCGGGCCCCGTGAAGGGTGACCCATTTACGAAAATCGAAGAAGGGTGACCCAAAAGTTTGTGATACTTTTACATAAATGGTTTTGAAGATACCACGCAGACAGGCTAACGACAACAAAACATCAAATTTAAATAAATAGAACGCAAGATATGGGTCAAAAAACGCAAAAAATTATTTTCCAAGAAGGCAGCGAAAGGGTTAATTCCGAATACACAAAATCAACTCCTCCAAACAACACTCTATCGAATAAATTAATAAAAAAATTTAGTGTCAAAAACTTTTGGGCCAGTCCGTATCTGCACTGGCTTATACTAATCATTTTTGGCATCGGTGATTTTGAACTGGTTATTATAGCACCGGATATTTTAACCGGTTTTATTTTGCTATCGGTTATTTAGAAGGCCACACGATCTTGGCTTTAATGTTTATTTCTTTGTTTTATAGTGAATAAAAATTATCTATTATACTTTTCACATTTTCATAAAAAAAATGCAATATTACTAAAAGTCACGTATTTAAAAGTGCTATCACATGCGGATAACGTATGTAATATTAAATAATTTTCACAGCAACGTGTTTTTGCATAATATAGTTGATAAAACTTAACGATTAAATTTTCTACCAATTTTAAATATCTATAGAGCAATTATGAAGCAATGAATCGGCTAATATGAACGCCAAAAAACCTCTATAAACACATTATATGTTAACGGTCCCATTTCGGACGGAAATGTAAATTTTTAAAAAATTTACCAATATTACAAGGTAAAAATTAGTTTCTTCGATCAATTTCACGTTTATATGTGCATAACTATGAAATTAATTCATAAAATTTAGTAATATCTATATTATTTTACATGTATTGTCTAAAATGAAACAAGATAATTAATTAAACGGTTTATTGTAAATATTTATTATAACTAAAACAACTTAGCTATTTCAATCCGAATAAATCACACCCGAGACGGAGGTAGACTTCAAATCAAGGCGGGGGTAGACTAGTGTAGCTACTTTGATCCGCATTTACCATTTAATCGGACATCGGATTCGTAATCAGCGGCCAAAAATATCCGCTACAGCAAAGTTTGGACGGTAAATACTTAGTTTGCCGTTTTTGTACCAAAAAATTGAAATTCTTAGCAAAAAATGGCACGGTTTTGGAATACTTGACAGAATCCGTTAATCTGACATCAGATTCGTAATCAGAGACCAAAAATACCTCCTAGATAACAGTTTGGACGATAAATACTTAATTTTCCATTTTTGTACCAAAAAGTGGAATTTCAGGTCAAGATGGCAGGATTTTTAATATGTTTTTTTTTTTAATACGTGAGATACTTCGTATAATCTGACATAGGATTCGTATTCAGAGACCAAAAATACCTATAAGATGACAATTTTAAGCCAAAATAAGCATTTCAAAAAAATTTGGGCCACATATGTTTCCCGCTGAGGCCATATGCCCCTTTCTGAGTAGGTTAAATTGGCTGAATGCGCCTTGGGGTGGGATCCTATAAACACGATACAAAAGGTTTCATTATAATCGGTGCTGTTTTCCCACTGTAGCTCTTTCGACACTTTTTTCTGGCTTATTATATGTATTATGTTTTTCCCACTATTGATTATATTGCTTTGCCCAGCGAAGCTGCGTGGATTATAAATTGCCATAACATGCTCTAAAAAGATTTATGATACCTAATACAAAACTCATTTGAGTTTAAAGCTATTTCATTTTAAATGAAAAATCATTTATAATAAAATACGATTTCCCTCAGATTTATATCATGTTTAAGCCTTTAGATCTTTAGCAATTAAAGATATTAAAATTGGTACGGGTATGGCAAAAAAAAACTAATTACAAAAACAAACAAATTAATAAAATAACACGGATATGTAAATTATTATCCAAGACATAAACTTTTCTTAGCATGGTAGGTTAGGTAAAGATAAACCTTGAATTTAGTGTTAAACCTTGAAGATATTGAGACACTAACACTATCTATTCAAAATATCGCAGACAATATTAAAGGTCATTCATATTTATATAATTATTGCAAAAAATATTTTGCCTATATATATACACCGGATGATTATTTATTTAAAAAATCTAAGCGCTTATATTTTGAAAAACGCGAAAAGACGTATAGGTTCATTTTTAGGGGGAGAAAATACATATACTATAAAATTTGCGCATAATTTGCGCTCTCACGGGTAAACAGTGACGTTAACGAAAAAATGTTTCAATCAAAAGTTGTTTATTTTTTTATAAGAAACATTTTTTACATTCAAACTTTTGTTCTATCTCTAACAGTTTACAAGATGGGTCCTACGGTCCCGAAACCAAATTGACCTATGTTGCTAAATACCCTGTACATGTTTGGGTATCTCTATTTGAAATGAGGGTCTAAATATTAAAATGATTAAAAAATAATAAAGTTATACAATATCGATAAATTTATTTTCATACAAAATTTTGCTTCTACTTAAGATTATAATATTACGGATAAACAAATTAAAATTAATTTTGTGATTGAATCAGGTGAATTTAATTCTACGTTTGCATTAAATTTGTTTCTTTCCAGCCATCAGTTATTACATATTTTCATTTATTTAATCTGCTTACAAATTATTAAGAATTAAAAAATTGATATAATTTCAAAACCTTGAAAATAATTAATAAATGAATTATGATTATTATTTGTATTTAGATACATTTTAAAAATATTTTTCCTGTTTTATATTATAATTAATTTTTTTCACAATATTGTTAAATTCAATCATCTAAAAAAATAATATTAAAAGAAAAACAATCAAACTTTTATTGTAATAATTAAATTTAATAATATTTAATTAGATTATTCTTTTAATAACAATTAATTGCTAAAAATTGAAGGTTGAAAATTAATCTCAAAGCATAATCTTTGAAAAATAATATTTAACTGCCCAGAAGCAACCAAAGTACGATTTACTTATCAAGCATGTTATTCATTGCCTAAGTTTCAAAGATGGATTGGATTGGCTATATGTTCGATTGATTAAGACAGCTCAATCGATAAATGGCGTTTCTGTATTTAATAAAAAAAAAGGAAGATTTTTTACCGTCTGTGGAATGAGATAATAAAAATTAAAATGTGCATAATAATTAATATGCACATATGCAAATTGTACCGAGTATGAAAAAGTAGTTACTTTTGTATATATCTCGATTTTTTTTCTTCAAAACAACGAATTGAAACATTGTGACGAATTTTTTGGTCTTGTTAAAAGATAAACAAAAACTTAAATTAAATAAAAGTAAATTTGCAGTTGTGTATGTGTATTGAGTACATGTATAGATACAATGTCTTAGTATTGGATACTGTTGTCACAAATAGTGCACGAATATAGGAGCATTTTCTACGGATTTTCTTATAAGCTCACAAGCTTTTATTATACCATGTATATATGAAATATCAAGGTATACTAAGTTTAGTCCCAAGTTTGTAACGCTTAAAAATATTGATGCTACGAACAAAATTTTGGTATAGGTGTTAAAACCACATAATTAGTCCATTTTCGTTGTTTATCCGTCTGTCTGTCCGTAAGCATGATAACTAAAATTGAAATTTTTGCTGAAATTTTTATAGCGTGCTCAGGACGTAAAAATTGAGGTCGAGTTCGTAAATGAGGAACATATATCAAGAATGAATCGAAAAATAAGTAGGTAGTTGATGAGGCGCTTCGATTCATTTTTGATATATTTAATTGAGCGGCTTAGCCTTTTACAGTCGTGTATGAGTGACTCATAAAAAAAATTATTTTCTACTTTTTAGTACAATAAAAGCTTGTCCCTTAAAAAGTATTTCTATAAAAATTTTTATTATTATTAATTTAGGTAGGTATTTAATACCTATCAATTATGTGTTGGTTTCTTATTTTGTTCCGGTGTACTGAGTGTAAAATAAATTGCACTGACAAATGTAAATTAATGTATCGTAGTCAATAATGTTCTTATATCCACACAACGTAGTACACCTTGCAATAAAACACACACACCGAAGTACAAAGTTATAAGCGTGACAACGTGATTAAACCAGTTTTTCATTCATAAAATTTTTTTTTAATGTGATAAAAACAACATAGGTAGTTGTATAGTCAGTTGATATCGCACACTTGACCCTGAATTAATAAAAAATTCCATACTAAAGACAGAAGAGAAAAAAAAAACGTTTTATTGGCGAAAAAGAAATAAATAAATCAATACAATCACTGGCCAGTTTATCTTTTTGAGATGGTGCAACAACATTTTTCGCTGAAGTCTCTGTTACTAAAATTGACACTCGTATATATGCTTTCTCATTAATGTCCTTTATAAACAGGTAAATCTTTTTATATCCCTTACGGTATGAAATTTTTACATTTAAGCTGTTAACGTTTGCGTATTTAGCATTTAAAAATTGTATATCAGAAGTGTTTTTAAAGGTATGCTTTATTATGTAACAAGGCTAATATTTTTAAGAGTAATTTGGGAAACTAACATTCATTAATTAAAAAAATGATAAATATTTTCCTATAAAGAAAATTATAACAAGTAGCACTCGTTTTTCCATAAAATTCATTTAAAATGATGAAATTAATGGTCTTTGTGTTTATTGATGCCTAAATGTTTAGGCATCAATATTTCGAAAACTATATGGTATATAAGTTCTAGCAGAATTCACCCTCAAAATTTGAAACGTAGGTGTAGGTCCCAAATATTTCCATACACTCATTTTTTTTGGGTATGTCCTTAATGAGGTTTTGGAATGGAAAACAATATTATATAGACTGTAATATTACTGGAACAATTCGGATTTCCTTTGATCTGGCTTTGTTTATTATATAACAAAATATGAAACTTGTAAAATTGTAAAAAGAAAAAAATGTAAAATTTTTTATTAAATTTTCATTCCGATATTTTATTCGTTTTTTCCCAAATTTATTAATAAAATATGAACGATTTTAAAAACAGTAGCCTAATCTAAGGATATTAAATAATTCCAATTAAAATAGCTAGGTATTAATATAAAATATTTTTTTATCAAATTATGATTATCTATATAAATATTATCTTATCAATAAATTTACAAAATTAATTATTATAAAAGCTCAAAATCAAATAAAGAATTTCACAATATCAGATTAAAAAATACAATTTTATCTAATTTTATCTAAATAAAATTTTTAAATTGAAATTAAATTAATTAATTTTATAAATAAATGAAAAAACGTTATTGTATAATTTTTAAATACTGGAGATGCATTTTTATTCAAAATACAAAATAAAAAAAAAAGATTTCATTTAAAATATGTATTAGTCAAGTCAATAATTTAATTATCATATTCATGTAAGAATTAACATTGAAATATTTTTTAACCTTCATATTTTAATTTATTTTTGTTAAAAAGTGTTGTTACGCTTCAACAAATTGAATAGTGAATTCATATATTTCGAAATATTTTTAACAAATTAAAGGACATGCGGGAGTTTTTCAAACTATTGAAGAGACTTAATTATTTAGATCCGTCAATGAGCATGAATAATTTTTGAATGGAAAATGGTTTGCAGAATCTCGTTTAAAAGATGCTCCTGGTCGTAAAAGTGCAGGTTGTCGGTCGATAACTACCGTGTTATTGTTAGTACCATTTATTGAAATCGGTTGCTAAAATGGTCCTATTTTATGCATTTTAGTAAACAGCGGAAATATTAATAAAAATTGATTATAAATCAATTTTTTGCGGGAAACGTATAGACAAACCAATACTCTTTCATTTGATTATACAAAATTTTCAATAGTAGATGGATTGACGCACTGGTTCTTTAAAGTTAAGAAGTACGATCATGGCTACTCTCCCCTATATAGTCTTGTAGGTGAAGTGGACAAGTATAAGTACCTAATTGCATACCTTAAGTCTTTGAATAATAAAAATAATTTAAAAAAAACACGCTTTGAATAATAAAAATATTAATTTACTTATTTCCGCTTTTAAAATCCGATAATAATATTGATAATGACCTTATAAAAATTAATCTCATATACGATCGAGTCATTGCATTTATATTATTTATACAAAAAAAAGTGCCGATCAAAAATATTTGATCCAACTTGGAATATTTATACATATTGAATAAGTAAAATTTAATTTTTTGAGAGACATCTGATGTGGTAATTTTAATATCAATAAAATTTCTTTTTACATTAATTCTAAGTTAATTCATATCTCTGATCTAAACCATCGATGGGCACCGGTTACTTTATTTACTTAAGGTCTGCAGGTAAGGTACGCAAAAGAGGTATGTTCTGAGGTGAGACTCACTCAGAGTATCTAACAATTATTATTTTTTAATTAAAACATTTATCTGGGAATATATATAATAATATTAATATTAATTTATTTCTTTTTATTACTGAAATGCAATGGCCTTTTCCATTATTCAAATCATTTACCCAAAAAAATTACTTTTTACTTTTTCAAGTCAAAGTAATCCTCGAAGAAATTCAGAGATAAATAAATAACCAAACAAAATTATCCCCACCCACAAACCTTATCATTGGCATGTGTATAGTAAATTAAAATTTTTCTTGAACCCTTTTAACAAAAGTAAACTATTTTCTGTTTAGATTCTAAACAAGTAGATATTCTGTATTTAAACTATTTTTAACACTTCGGAACATACCTTTCCTGTTAAAAGTCATGGAGTATAACAAAGTCAAAGCCTTCCCAGCTATGATTTAAACAGATAAAATTTTCAAAAAGAATCATTATAAAATTTAAGTATTGGATTTGAAAATATTCGTGCTTTTTAACAATTTCTAAACACGATAAAATTTGTAAAGATCAGTGCAATTATGAGCAAAATTATTTTCTCGACAAGCTATAATATGAAAAACTAGCCACTACCTGTTTGCTAGCCACTAACTTTAAAAATAAATATCTTCACCCCCTTACTTTCAATTACTTCCCCCTCTCTAAATCACAGGCAATGCAGCCAATGCCAACTTTCAAAACCAGCTTGCCCCCACTTAGCCCACCCCTTTAACATCACCTTTACTTGCATCCCTTGGACAATGTTTGGCTTAAGCTATAAGGTAAGTCTGGGGGATATAGCCGTAGCTTTTATGAGACGCTATTTGAGGTATTTTTTTCCACATATTTATTTTAGACTAGTCTTTAATCATTCAACCATAAAAAAACACAAAGTAATCAACAAAATTCGACAAAATTATATAAAAAACATTACTATAACTCTCGATTGGTCATCTCTCCCGAGATGTCTGGGAGAGATAGTATAATACTAGTATAATACAAGAATAACGAGATAAAGAAGAAAACAAAAAGAGACAAATATTTGTCGAAAAAATAATCGAACCTTTTTAATACTTAATGATTCTCTCTAGATAACAGATTGATATACAAACAAACATTATGTATATGAGTTATTTTAAAGTTGGATCGTATATTTTTGAACTTGGCTGTATACTATAAATAAATGCATTAACATCGCCGTAAATGGTAATTGAAAATAATTTTCGTGAGGTCATTATCAATATTTATTGTCTAATTTTTATTTATAATTTGCTAACGATAACTAATTAATTAATTACACATTCTTGTGTTGTTTAAAATCATCCAAACAATGAGTGAACAATTTCAAAACAAAATTGATCGTTTGGCAATATGGTTTATTCGATAATAATAATATGGTTTATTAGCCAAAATATTTTTTACTTAACATTCATTGACTTGTTTCTGGCATCCAGATTTTGACTGCTACAGATACTAAACTATAAATCAAATTACTTTTATTTTTAACTTCCGATAAAAAAAAGGTTGTGAAAACGATTTTTAAAGCATTATATTAATTCACATTAATCGAAATGAACATGATGTACCTTAGTTCGATGAAAATCCGATTGTCCATTTGATATACTATTATGCTAGGATTTCTTTACATTCTGCCAAAGCCATTGCTGTAGTTAGGAAAAACTGTGACGGTAGAATTGCACTTAGAACCATAAAAAGCAAAAACTTCGGAAAATTCAAAGGATTTCCTTTGATGACTACAATTTGCCTGCCATTTACTAGGTGTGTTTTCTAAAATTTCACAGAGATTTAAAAAAAAATTGAATCGATTTTTAAATTGGTATCGATTTAGTTCTTGGTTGGCAGTCACTGTAAATTTTTCTTCATAAAGAAAACGCCTGTGCAATTATTTTCATATTATATGAAATATGAAATGTTTCAATTTTAGATTATTTTGATTGAAGAAAACTAGTGCAAAAAAGTATGATTAAAATCTGATATTGCGATTAAAAAGTTGCACATGTATTTAAAACACGTACAAATTTTAATAAATAAATTTAAAAAAACCTTATTTTGAAGATAAGGAAAATCTAATTTACAGTTTCCATTTTAATTTTATTCCTAAGTGGACTTTTATCAAAACAATACATTGTGATATTAGAAATATTTAATTCATTATAATCGAACAGTTACTAACCGAAATATTAAGTCAGTCGAGTCGTATAATTTTCTTTTTTGTTTAAAGCATTTGTATTCATTTAACTTATAGACAAAGAAAAATCCTTTAATCCGAAAATTTTAAAAATTTAATTTTATATCAGTTTAATTGATTGAATTTCATTGATACAACTATTATATAGTCGAAATCAGATTTTCAAGCTTTTATTTTAAGGAATTTAATCCAAGAATATATTTTTCCCTCTGAAAACGTGGGTCACCTGTAATTGTTAATAGTCAAACTTAATAGTACTTAAATAAATCTCGTAGGCCATGTTATTGCTTTGTCACATTTTTGTTATAGTGACATTTGATTGCTTACAAATTAAGCAAATTACTGGGTTTACAAATTA
Organism: Chrysoperla carnea; assembly: GCF_905475395.1. Classification (NCBI taxonomy): domain Eukaryota; kingdom Metazoa; phylum Arthropoda; class Insecta; order Neuroptera; family Chrysopidae; genus Chrysoperla; species Chrysoperla carnea. The sequence continues at coordinate 51,410,002 of NC_058339.1, forward strand.
AGAATATGCCGATATTCACATTATTTACGGATATTGTGACGAAAATACAAGAGGGCAATATCAGCGGTTTCCTGATCGACGAATTCTTACAACAAGTACTTAATAAACAAGTTTTCGTAAATGTGTATCGTCATTCAACAGCAACAGATAATTTTCCGAAAGCTAATACAGAACATTCTATTCAGCAAGAACTTTCCGACGACGAAGCTATTCTTAACATGGTCAAAAATAGTCCCTCTAGTAGTGTACAAAGATATAATAAAATTCATTAAACTACTTTAATATTTAAAGAGTGACCATAACTCTTTAAGTATTGGGTTTTGGATAAAAGTATATAAGGCACTTTCGGCTTAAAATTGTTCAAAGAATACGCTCTTATACTATGTATACTCAGTGCCACAAAAATGCACGGATTATTATAGGAAATCCGTGCATTTTTTGTGACATTGATGTGTGTACATTTTTATCGATATAAATTGTTCAATGTTATTGCATTAGTGATGGGACGCATGTTGAAATTTGGTACATTCGCTAATGGGAATGTTAGTTTTTAAATGAAGCGCTCTCAAATTCTAATGTATTAATTGTCTTAATTAATCCTTATATATTATTTCTCCAGCATGTTTTTTTCTGCCCACACCTTATTTATATTCCTTATTCCTTTATCAAATTCCATGATTCATTTTCAAGCTTATCATGTTGGCTTCTGCCGAAAAATATACACACGAGCTAAAATTGTACTGCTTAGGAAAAACAGGCTAGACAATAATAAATATAATTTTAAAGAAAAATAATTTTAAACGAGTGTTAAATAATAAGTGTATCAGGCAAACATGATTCGAATATAACAGTTTTTATAGATGTTTTATTATTACTGAAGACATCATTAAGAAGTGAATCAGGAACTGTAAAGATATTTCAAATGAAACTATATTTAAAACATGTTCTCCTAATATTTTTTTCACCACTTTTCTACGAAATTTTGTTGTTGCTTTTTAGTTACGAGTACAGGGTAGCCATGGGTTACGGTAGCCACGGGAACAGAATTCCTCACCGCTCGAGATAATGCATATAATTCTGCATTAGCGTAAAAGAGTCCGTCGTATAAGTCTATTAAAAACAAACCATATCAATCTATGAAAAGCAAAACTCAGTTTTTTTTTTTATTTGAGGTTAGTTTATTAATTGCATTTATCTAACATTAAAATTTAACAGTGATTAAAAAGTGATCTAAAAAAATGATTGAAGTACATATTAGTGAAGTTATTTTGCAATTTATGATACAAAATGATGATGATTTTTTTGTCAAAAACATTCGCATCGTTTTTTGCGAATGCGAATACGGATGTTAAAAAATACGCGAATATTCGCGAGCGCGAATTCGAATATTCGTTCCATCACTAATTTGTATAATAAATATAATATATAAAATCACTAAATATAGATTGTTGTAGGTAACCGTACTTCCTACCTGTTCAATCAATTTAATCAATAATAATAATAATAATAAGAGTTTAATAAAACTGACTCAGTCATTGATGTTTGTTCAGTTTATTTAATAAAAATAAACATACAACATGGTATTAGGTATATTACCATGGTCATATGCAGTTAAGGTCTTTAAAGTAATGTAATCTGATGAAAAATTTCATCACAGTTTTTCAAAAGTATCATCGTCTTTCATACGTGATTGTTTTAAAGGTTGTATGCTCGTTAGAGCAATGGACTGATAAACATCCGATTTTTGCATTAATCGCTGATCACATAAGAATAGTACAGGGTGGACCTTTTTGATAGGGAACATCATCATGGTCTGACATCAGATTTTAACTAGTTCTTCGGGTTGCTTTAATATTCATTCAAGATGGATCCTAAAAGGTAAGATATAAAATAACACTTTAAATTAGAAAGTTTATCCTTATAAAAAAACTAACATTTTTTCGGCAATCGTTAGCTTTCGGAGGAAATGCAACAAACAATTTGTCATTATTGCATTTAATCGAAAGAAAACACGCTAGTTTAAGAAAAATTTTTTAGACAAAAGTTATCAAGGACAATAAAGGTTATTCGTCTTTGTTAATACTTTTGAAGCTTAGGTAAATTTTCAAGATCATTTGAAACAAGGCCAAATGACCTTGAAACTATAATGTCAAGTCATGGACACAGGCGAATGTCCTCAATTATCCTTAATAACTTTTGGCTAAATCATTTTTCTGCAGCTAGCGTTGTCTTCTTTCGATTAAATTCAATAATGAGCAATTTTCCCGAAAGCTAACGATTTTCGCATAAATGTTTTGAATAAAAAATGTTTTTTTATGAGAATCAACTTTCTAATTTCATATCTTATCCCATTTCTTACCTCTTAGGATTTAAATTGACTATTAAAGCAACCCGGAGAAGTAGGTCCAATTTATGCCAGAAAAAGATGTACCCCATTACATAACTCTACAACTAAAGTTTGTGTTTAGCTGGCAGGTTTAGTGTTGGGTGGACTAAGCAAAGTATAGCAATATAAATGAATTAAAGGTGCAGGTTAATTAAGATTAGCTAACGTTAAAAGTTATAATCATATAAATTGTAAGTGAAACAAAGTTCATCGGGTTATCTAATTGATATGTTAATAATTTTCATATTTTTAATTCATAAAATTTTTCTTTTACTCAAATAATTATCAATTTTTAGAAATTTTTTATGTAATTCACTTTATTATGAAAACATGTGTAGCTTTTTTTAAATAAATACTTTTGTTTTGATAAAATTTATCAAAACAATATTTCACAAAAAAGAATAGAAAATAGATAATTATTAATCCATATATTTTTATAAAAAAGTATTTAATGTTTCCTAAAAATCCATGTAGCAATAAATCTCAAATTACACCATAACAATAATAATCAATCACTAGGAATTACGATAGGAAACTTTAGGTAGATTTTAATTTAAGTCGATAATAATTCAGGTCAGAAAATAGGTTATCAATAAAACCGATGACGGTTTTCCCACAATGTATTATTATTACGATATTAATAGATTCGATTTTTTCCACAAGATATCGTCGATTTTTATTAAGATATATATAAACTCTTATCTACGACTAGAAAAAAATCAGGTTTTGACGCCACATAAAAAGCTTTTTTGAGATGCGAGATTTGTACAATACATTAGTACAGGCGTCGCGCCCAAAACTAGTCGACAAGGGTTCCAAAATTTTCGAAATGGACAAATATTTCCATTGCAAACTATACATCGAATTTTTTCGCGAATTCAATACTTCCTTCATTTTGTACAAAAAAAGACAAAATGATATTATAAATAATACAATTTTAAGAAATAAATTCCATAATTCTTTAGAAAATTCAACATTGAGTTTTATTTCTCTCAAATATGGTTGGAGCGCAAAAAACCATGTATGAATAAATTTCGAAGCCCCCGGTAAAAATAAAAGCGTAAGTGTTCTTACATCCTTTTTGCTTCAATTGTTTTTTTGAATTATTGTAGTATTATTTATTTTCAATGAAAAGGGTCCCAAACGATTAGACAGGAAAATGGCTTTCTGTGAAACTTTTCAAACCACCCCCAAAATGTTCTTTGGATCGTTCTGATCAAAAGCTCTCACGGCCACAAAATTTTTTAACGGCTTGTTTTCGAGCTTCGGGAGATCAAAGCTACACATAATATGTGTAGCTCGAAAACAAGCCGTTAAAAAATTTTGTGGCCGTGAGAGCTTCAAGAATTTCACAGAAAGCCATTTTCCTATCTAATCGTGGAGGGTCTTTTCATTACAATTCGACTGGAATTGCGGGATCCAAAACAGCGAAAATAGTGTAGGTACGTGATCCGTAAAATTTTTTTGCATCAAATTGATTGTTGTTGAATTCAGAAGAGCATATATACAGTATTGGAAAAGTGGAAAATTTAAATAGAATGATTTTAAGGTCAAAAATAGATAGCTAATACCTTAAATAATAGGAAATTTTAAGATATCTCTGATTTACAGTATCTATACAGATTTTTATAAATATATTCCCTATCGTACCACACCGACCGACCGAGGACCAGTCTCTTTTTTTAATAGTTTATTATCTTGAAATAAAAATAGTACCTATTAGCAATGAGTCAATGGTCTTGTAGCTACAGTGCCCGCTTCTAATGCGGAAACCCATCCACGTCAATAGATTGCTTTTAAATTCTAATTTGTTAAATAACTTCTGATTCTGGTCTTTGGTAAATTCTGATTACTATTCATAAATGGCTTTTGACATGAAATTTGAAAAACATTATTAAATTTATGATTGTTGATATTTTTATAATTAATAACTAATAATAAAATGTCTATTTTCATAACTTGATAAACGAAAATTTATCTGCTTGTTGTTATATGCTTGTTATTCAATAATAAATAATTTTTAACGAAAGGAACATAATTCCTATAGGGTGTCCTACGACCTCTCTCGCTATTTTTTATCTTACACTGGGCTGGTTTCATTAGTGACGGCAATGTTGAATTTTCCAATATTTATATCACTAACAAAGATTGATTCTATTTTATTTAAATGATACCTAAACAAGATTTCTTTAACCCTCTCAGTAAATCTACTGGCACAGTAACTAATTATATACTATTGGCATTTGAGATATTTATTGAACTTTGATTAATTTTAACAGTTTTCATTTTCATAATTTCTAAAAGTAGGTATTAATTTGTATAACTAATCACCATATGGGTATTAAATTCGAATTAAGCTAAACTTTAAAATTATCTAATTTGTAAATCAATATTGATTAATTTGAAGTAAGTACATTAAAAATCTGTATTAGTATTTGTTACAAATTAATTATATGTAATCAATATAATTAACGGAAATGTTAACAGAAAAATTAATACATTTTTGATATATCAGACTTATAAAATACTAAAAACTATTGTTCAAAACTTTTTCTTGAAAACTCAATGAGTTTGACATATGTATCATTCAATTTTTGATTTAGTGAAATTCGATTTTATACTATTTAAAGGTTAATCAACAAATTAAAACAACAAATTCCAAGTACATATTACTGTATTTTGAAATCATATCTAGAAGATCGACATTTCCAGGTCAAAGTTCAAGAAAATTTATCAGATTTGTTTCTTATTCAATCTGGCGTACCGCAGGGCAGCGTTCTGGGGCCAACTCTATACTTGATATATATCGCGGACTTACCAGTCGACGGAAAAAATACCATAGCTACTTTTGCAGATGATACTGCAATATTATCCATAGACGTGCATCCAAATGTAGCTTTTCGCGTAATGACGACATTCACCGTAGTCTTGAAGTGCCCACAGTGCGTGAAGAAATTACGCGGTTCAGTGAAAGTTACTTGACTCGCCTTGAAAGGTACCCAAATGTTGAAGTAATCAGTCTCTTAGACAATATATTGAAAGAGTAAATAGACTAAATAGACAAAGTGTTCTAGATTTATGATTTAGATTTACGTAAATAGTTTTAATTATAGTTAACATACTGAAAACTCGATTAGGTGGTGACTATCAGTGGGTAGTTGCCGTTCATGATATCTATTCATCAGACCTATTTATAGTTAGTTCCTTTAGGAACTGATAATAGAATATTAGGATACCAGAAAAAAAAATGTTGATTTGGTGAAATTTGATTTTATATTTTAAAATATCCTACCGGGTTAACCCATCGGCAAACCTGCACTTTTACCTTCAGGAGCATTTTTTAAACGGGATCCTGCAAAAATTTTCCATCCGAAAATCATGCTCAATAGCGTTTTATGCAGGCTCTAGTTTGAACTTTGGAATGGCAAATTTAAAGTAGCGTGAAGACAAGATATTTCTCAATCTACCTCTGATCATCATCCACTGCTATTTCAGCCTGATTTCTATAAATATTTAAATCAATAAAATCTACTTTCTTTTTCCAATAATAATTAATATATTTATTTATTTTACACCTACGAATCGTCCATTTTATAATTTTAAATCAGATCTTCGGAAAAAAACAAACACATTTTTAATAGTGATAATTTGAAAATAAACAAATCAACATGCAACAGAAAAATAGAACAAATATGCCATACATAAATATTCCTATGATATATTCTATACAGTGAGACTTCTCTAAAAATTAAAATTATATCTAAGCTGTAGTTCAAACTATCTTTTTCTCTAACAATACATTTTTTATTTAAGTCAATATACTGAAAACAATTTTCATTCCTTAACTGGACTTTGTCAAACGAATTTTTTTTTAAATTATTTTTCTTTAACTTCAGAGGTTTCGCTGTAATTTATTAATTTGACTGCTTATTTTTATTTTATTTTTTTAAATGTATATGTGAATTGCTTTGCTTGCCAAATGACTTTTGGCAGTTTCCGCAATTTTATTACATAGTGAAGTCAGTGTAAGCATGCGAGGATACGAGCACGTGAATAACCTTAACGAATTACTTAATAATAAATAATTTTTTCGATAGATTCAAAGTTTACGGCGCTTTATTATATCTTTTCTGCGAAACTAGTCATACAAAAAATTTCATAGCCATTAAGCAGCAGTTACCTTTCGAATATTAAACATTTTAAGTGTTTTTACTTACATTTGATGACTACTGGTCCTCTGAAAATTTACAGGTGATAAGTAAGTAATTTTCCTAAAAATAATGCAGAACGTCCTGTATAGCAAAAGAACCGACGAAGTAGCTATTCTTAACATGATCAAAAATAGCCCCTCTTTTAGTGTACGAAGAAAAATTTTTAATTAATAAAACATAACTATTTTACTCAACAATATCTTTATATAATAATACCCATAACTCTTTATAATAGTTCCCATAACTCCTTAATTATTGGGTTTTGGACAAAAGTATATAAAGAACTTACGACTTAAAATTGTTCAAAGAATACGCTCTTAAGCTATGTCCTTTGAGTCAAGGTGACATCTTGTATATGTATCAGGCATGGGCAAACATGGCTTAGAGAAGTTCCTCATCCTTCTGTATCTAAAATACGAGTAAGACAGTGACGACCTAACCAGTGACATCCAAAAATACGGGTAAGACAGAGAGACAACATTTCTTCTTCTACCTATCTCATTACTATTAGAGAAACTGAGGTAGGTAGAAGACTCGTATACCCGTCTCGCTTTCACCTCTTTGAGCAATTCGGACTTGGATAAAGAGACACACAATAAAGTTTGTGGCACACAATAAAGTCATAACAATGGTGACTTTGACTTAAAATAACTCGCCCATGCTTGATATATGCCATACGTATAAAAGAAATAAAGAAATATTCAAAATTCAGCTTAAGTGACAACATTTATACCTTTTTGAAACAGAGGGTAATAAATAACAATAATAATTCTTATTTCTATACCTACCTTTTTCAAGAGATTATTATAAATCATCAAAAGTAATAATTCTTGAAAATCATAAATTCCGATGAAGGCTATTTTCATAAAATGAATAATTCCAACCTACTTATTATAAGTAAGAAAGCCTACTGAAATTTTGAAATAATTTTGATATTTCCGTTAAAAGTATAATCATTGAAAATTTCTCGAATATTCACCGCGATAGACAAATTCTTAAAGTATGATTAATGAGAACATTTTTAATACTAAAAATTTTAAATTAAGTATGTTAGAATGTTTTTTTTTAAAAAGTATGCTAAAGCTTAAGGAGTTTGTTATTTTTCTACTGTCAGTAAGATTAGTTTGATAAAAATTTTTATCAGGCAAAATATTTCATAAATTTCTGTTATTTAATTAAATTAAGTGATGGGACTCATTCCTCTTATAGATAATTATAAAATTGCTGGGAAATAACGTAAATACACTTAATAGAAGGATTATGTTTATTATAGATAGTAAAAACTGTTTTTGATTTAATTTTAAAAGATCTGTCAGAATTAAAAATAATAAATATTGGGTACAATATATTAAAAATTAACGTTCTTTCAAATAATCAATTTTGAGGATAAAATAGTTCTTTCTAAAAATTATAATCATTCAAAAATTTTCTAAAGTTGAAAAAACTTTCAGCCTAAAATCCCGGGAAGCAATTGATAATAACTAGGTCAATTGATAATAACTAGGTAACATTATCTTTTCGATTCGCATGAGAAGGAACTCCCCACTTGTAAGACTTTTTTTAGGTAAAAAGTTACTAAGTATAATTAGGCCGCAAACACTTTCTTGAGGTATACTTATTTATCAATAACAATGTAAGCTGATGGTTGAGGTCGAATTCGTAAATGAGCAATATAGGTCAATTGTCGTATTATTTTTGAATTGAAAAATAATATGTTTCTAAGCACAAAACAAAAAATACTAATTTTTGTTATTTAACCCGCGTAATAACAATCACTTCAAAAAAAAACTAAATGCTAAAGAAACAGCAATTTGCAGAACAGGAAGAATGCTTATTAAAAATTATTAGGATTATTATATGGTCCAGGAAGCGCTGATTAATGATATTTAGGTACCGAAGTATATTGATAATTTACCAGCATAAAGACAAGTATCCCTCGAAATGTGATTTTACAAAACAGTTCAAACGATTATGAAAAAACTATTTGAAATTTTGTGCAACTTGTTGAAAATAGCTAAAATCAGTCCCCAAATGTCCAAAATCTATCAAAAATATAAATAGTATTTTTATTGCATTTTTTATATGAATTTTTGACCAAAAAACCTGTTTTTTTCACAAAAAACATGTGAAATATTTTTGTGTCTTTAATTACGACTTATTTTGACATTTAGAAGAGAAAACACACGTGACTAGAAGACGTTATTATTGTTAGGTATTGTAAAAAATTGTTAGGTTTTTTTTTGTTCTGATCGCTGAAAGCAATGCTAAAGTTTTAACCCCCGATTCGGACCCTATTTTACTCTTTAATACTTACATAGTATTATGTAATTGTTTTTTTGTCATAAATAAAAAAGTTTCTCCTTAAATCTTAAAAAAAAATAGTGACGACCGTGAAATGGGTTAAATGGTAGTTTATTAAAATCCATCTATATTTATTCAACGCTTGTTGAAACCTAAGTTTAAGTTTTTTTCTATGTTCTATGTTTTTTGTCTTATAGGAACTCTGGTTATTGCGTCTAGATTATTAGAAGCACCAGAAATTCTATAAAAAGAGCCAATTAATAATGTTTTTATAGATAATTAATAATTATTATCAAAAATATAATTATGTTTGTAATATTCCATTTGGAGTATATTTGAGTACCTTGTCTCTAAATATTGTTTATTAATATTATTACCTATAGAATACAGAAAGACAATTTTATTTGATAAAATTATAAACAACTAGAGAAAATAAACAATTGACTGAATTAATTGTTGAAATACCCTATATACGAATGTTTAAAACATTAAATTTTTTCACCGATAATTGACCCTTTTGACACCTTTAATATTATCCATGGCTTTAATATGAAATTTAAATCAATTTAGTAGTCGAGACGGTATAAGGTCGATCTTCATTCTTGACCCATCTGTTAACCAGATGAGATATATATTTTATGAAATCTAATTGATTTATAAACACGCCTATGCCTACAAAAAACCGACCCTTGGGGTAAAAACTGATTAAAATTAATTTAATTAAAAATAGCCAGATACACTTTTCGATAGACAAGCTTTCGTATGCGTCAATAAATCAATAAAATTCATAAAAGATAATCTGGTTATCAAATACGTGAAGGTCGGCTAAAAAATGGATTGATCAGGTGATTTTAAGAACACCTATACCAAAGTTTTGTTTATAACATGAATATTTCTAAGCGTTACAAACTTAGGACTAAACTTAATATACTCTGATATATTTCTTCGTATATAAGGTATAAAAATTATTAATTAGTACAAAAAATTATCACGTCCTTGAAATTTCAAAAAAAAAACGATAAACATTTACCAAATTTAATTATCTAAATGATTTTTTTATATTATCTATTTAAGTATATTTCATTAATTTTATCTTTATTGAAAAATCGTTTCGGTAAACTTAAAAAAAAGTTTTTGTTTCACTTATTAGCCTTGAATTTTGATCCAATTTAATAAGAATCATGTTCTTGATTGTAATATTAAAATGTTTTAATTGATTCGCCGTAAAGAATATTCACTCAATACTCCCTTATAACATAAAAGAGTCACACTCTCTAAGCCTTCAGTTATCGGGTTAAAATTTGTTGTATTCAAAGAAATTTGGAATTTTATTCCTTTATAAATTTTGCCCAAAAACCAAATATAGATAATACATTTATGGTTTTAAAAAGCATTTAAATTAAGCGAGTAATATGTATTTATAGAAAATAAAAAATTTCAAAAAATAAAAACTACCACCTTAAATTATTGTAAAACATAAAAATTGTTATATGACCATAATTTAAATTTTCCATATACAAATATTAATTTTTCAAATTCCCTTGAACTTAATAACTATCTTTAAAAGTTTACTTTCGTAAGTAGTATAATTTATGCAACCTGAAGTTTAAGCTTATTTATTCTACAATGCAATATAAAAATACACGGAACCATATTTCGAAATGTACGGAAACGAGTTATTTAAAATCTAGCTCGAAGCAAACATACCTATTACTATTAATTAATTTGCTATTATTAAGTTTTTAAGGAAAATTATTAATTTTATCTTTGGAAAATTACCCACTTGTGAGAGGAACTTCCTAAAATTATCGTTATTATATTAATTCATAATTATCGTTGAAATTCCTTGAAAACTAACAATTCTATTCCTAAAAATATTTATTATTAACAAGAAAAAATTCGAAAGATTTTGATTAAATATTATCCTCGAGTCACTCAAACGATACATTAAAGCCCAGAACATACCTGCGGTCAATAAAAATTTTAAAAAGTGAGATAGATAATATGATAATTAAATGCAACTATAAAGACATCATACTATTTCTAAGTGCTCTGTCATTGGATAAATTTATTGATTTTTATTAATTTATTTAGTTAATTATCACGAAAATTAAGCCTCAAATTGGTTGAAAAGCTTTATCATTATGTGATTTATTATATTTACAAAAGTGATCTCTAATTATTATTCTCACAAGTAGTATGTTAGGAATCTGTAACTTATTTTATCGTTGTACGAAAAATTTCAAACAATTGCTTTAAAGCTATATACCTACATAAAGTCTTAATCGGCAGAAAAGTCGAGGGAAATGGGTTTTTACAGATTTCTAAAGGAAACACAGTCTAAAAGATTTTCTTACAAAATTAAATATCTTAGAATGAATATTTGGTACAAAAATACTAATGTTTAGGGCTGTATAAAACATCTACTAAATTTTTTCTATCCTCTCATGGATACTATGTTCTTAATCATATTTTAAGCATTTAAATTGGCATTGAATTTCTGTTTATAAAAATAAATATTTATATACTATTCAAAAAACTAAAATCAACTCCAATCTTTTTATATACATAATCGGCACGCGTTCTTGGGGCTAGGACCGTGAAAATCTGCATATGGGGATTTCTTAGACACTGTAGAGTGAGCATTAAGGAAGAATTTTTTAGCATTTAAAACTCTTAAGGTGGTGGAAAAGAGGAGGAAAGTTTATGGATACATTATGAAAGATGAAAAACTACTCAACCGATTTAAAAAATTATTTCACGTATAGAAAGCTACTACATTATCAGCGAATAATATGGGCTGTTTAAAAAAAATTAGGGTTCCACACCAATAAACTAAAACCAACGAAATTGTGAACAAAAGAGGGATAAGTGTCGACATAATATAATAAATAACCTTTGTATTTAAAATTGAAGTTGTCCAGCGAAGCGGGTGGTTAACAGCTAGTATTATATACAACAAAATACTTTTGACTAATTTTACTACATGAAAATCACGAGATTGATTATCCGTGTTCCTAAATACAACGTATAAATAAAAAATAATAATAAAATTGGCTAGCCATAACATTTAAAAACGCTTATAATTTACCATGACATTCATGAAATTTTTTTATTGATTTGAAATTATTTGCCAGATTCTATTTTAAAACTTGTATTCAAATTGTAAATATTATTTGAGATTAATATAGTAATATTGTTTTCTTTTTCTTATGATGAAATCTGTATTACCTACACAATATCAACAATGCTAGGATTAATTTAAAATAAATAATTTTGAAAACGATTTCTGCGAGTTACAGATTTTGTCATCTATGTGTATAAATCCCTCAAAGATGAAAAAAAAGAGAAGGAAGAGCTAATAAACACGGGTAAAGCCATGTGCGAATCACGCTCAATTCATAATTAAAAATACAAATAAAATATTGGCTAGCCATCAATAATTTAAAACGTAATTATTTCGTACAATTTTTCTAAGAGTTTTAGATTATTCTCAATGATTAATAGGTTTGTTTTGAACAATTGGACCAATATTGTTAAATTGTTGATTTAACCTGTAATAATGTGATCTGTATTACCCACATACAAAAGAAAAAAATACGCATTTTATAAACAAAAATTAAAAGATTCATTATTTTATGAAAATTTGTGGTTAAATAAATATCTGAGATTTTTAGTTATAAAAAAACGATTTACAAATATAACAATTTCTACTTCTCTTCTTTCAAAATAATAAAAATTTTAGTATAGTTTTAATATCAAAAGGGGAGAAATCAGGAAATAATAATCAAAAATTAACTCAAAAATAATAATTATTATTTCATTAGTAGATACTATGCAGAAAATAGTAGGTACCCAAAAATTTTGGCAATTTTAGTCTTAATCAGTAGAATAATTTAGCAGTTTAACGCAGAAAAATGATAAGATTCTTAATTTGAAATTACCACCCAATTGGCTAGAAATTCGACAATAACAAATTTCTATTTTATTAGTTTAAAAAAACAAATAGTTAAGTAATTTTGGCAATTTTAATCACAAACTGGAAAAAATCAGATACGATGAAACTATATAAATATATATTAAAAAAGAAAAAGGATTGTACCAAGAAAACTTTCATAAAAAATAATAAAAATAAACTTACCTCGAAAATATTAATTCTATTTAATTAATCTATCACAACACTAAAACGAAGAAAAAAAATTCACTTTTTTTGCTAATACTTCTATTTTTTTTTAAATTAAAGAGAACAATTATTATCTGATAATATAATACATTAGATATGTATGTGTTTCCGTCTAATTATTTATATTTAAATCATAAATAATAATAATAAATAATATTTTTCATTATTAATATATTATTAAATGTTTTTAAAAGAGCGCACCACAAGTTGTATCTTAATAATATTTTGAATAAATAATAATTATTATAAAATCAACAACACACGTTCGAAGTTCGTAATCTATTTAATAAGTATTTACTATTTATATAAATTTTAACAATATATGTTGTATGAAGTAGGTACTAATGTTTTAAATATACATACACACATAACACTCTCTGTAGGTACTGTGTGATTGGTGTTATACTTGTGTTGTGTATAGTGTAGTGGCATGTGTTTATACATTGTAACCTGTACACAAATATATACTTATATATTCAAACATCACTTTATAGACGAATCATTTTAGATCAAAAAAGGCTAAAATGAAGAATTTTTATGTACCTCAACCTATCGAGCCAGTTTTTATACCATGCATATATGTAATATGCAAGGTATACTAAGTTTAGTCCCAAGTTTGTAACGCTTAAAAATATTAATGCTATGAACAAAATTTTGGTATAGGTGTTTATAAAATCACCTAGTTAGTCCATTTTCGGTTGTCTGTCCGTCTGTCTGCCAACACGATAATTTAAAAACGAAAAAAGATATCAAGCTGAAATTTTTACAGCGTACTCAGGACGTAAAAAGTGAGGTCAAGTTCGTAAATGAGCAACATAGGTCAATTTGGTCTTGACCGTAAATGAGCAACATCTTGTAAACTGTTAGAGATAGAACAAAAGTGTAAATGTAAAAAATCTTCCTTATCAAAAAATAAACAACTTTTGTTTGAAACATTTTTTCGTTAACATCACTGTTTACCCGTGAGGTCGCAAATTGTATAGCATGTATTGCGACATTTATGTATGTGTAATGTGATAGAGTAATCAACACTGTCTATGCATGATATTTTAACAATTAGCTCAGTCAATTGTTTGTTTTCACTTGTTTTTTTAAATGTTCAGGAAGGTCCATATATCTAAATCTAACTTCTTGCCGCTAGAAAGTTTGGCCATTGCTATGGGCCAAAAAAGCACATTATTTTAATAAATGATTTTTGAAAATTTCAAAACCTTGAAAATATGCTACAAAATCGGCCAGAAATGTACGTACGGGAGTTTTCGGGATCGCTGATCACTATTCTGAAGTCAAAATTTCGATATACTCCCCCTCCCCTCCTAGGGTAAATTACTCCGCTGGTCCAAATTGAATATTTACAGATAATTGCATTGTTAGGTCAACGAAAGGCGAAATACCCAAAGAAGGGGGTAGTATATCTCCATTATAACTTCGGAGTCGTGATGAGTAACCTCAAAAGCTCCCGAGTATACTTTTTTGGCCCATTTTGTAGAATATTTACAGAATCCTGCTGTTTTGGACTAGCGGGGGTGAATAACCCCAGAAGAGGGGAGTACATCTTCATTCTAACTTCGGAATCGTGGTCAGTGACCCAAAAAACCCTCGAGTATACTTTTTTGATCCATTTTGTTGAATATTTACAGAATATTGAAATTTTGGAACAGCAAGGTAAATTACCCCACGAGGGGGAGTTTATATTGAAATTCTGATTGCGGAATAGGAATCAGAGACCCCAAAAACCCCCCGAGTAAACGTTTCTGACCCATATTTTCAAGATTTTAAAATTTTCAAAAATTACTTCATAAATGGATTCTAATGATTTTCCTATATGGCCCATAGCAAAAACCAAAACTTTCATTTAAAAAAAAAAAAAAAAAAAAAACTGGCTCGATAGGTTGAGATACAAAAAAATTCTCTATGAAATGCTAAAATGACACGACTATTATTCTTATAAGATTCCATAAGTATTTGTATAAATATTAATACCCCCCTTCTACTCTATAAATGTTTTCATTCTATTTATTTTCAATCAAATTGAATTGTATTTAATATGTTGAGATTGGATTTGAACGATTTTTATGTGTCATGTATTTTATACAATGTACCTTGAATCACTATTTTATTTCTCGGCAGATATTCCTATTTATAAGATAGTACCAACATGAAGATAAAGCTTACTTACTAGATGGTAAGAAGCTAAGGGAATGAATAATCCATGTACATTTGTATTCAAGTAAAATTAAAATAACATTTTTTAGTGTTTCAAAGTAAAAAATTTTGTTTTTACTGTTCATTTATTTACACGTTGTAACACTGTTTATGAATGATTATTTTACGATGTCATATTTTAATTTTAAATTAAACATCATGGCCGTTCATGTCATGGCCATTCATAGACGTTCCCAAAGAAGAATCAAACAATTACGTTTTCTTAGTTTTCCATAAAATACATTTAAAGTGATGATATTAATGGCATTTGTGAGTTATTTCCTCTAAAAGAGATTTCCAATACATCTTAAGCATCGATATTTCGAAAACTATGGTATATATCGAAATTTTACACTTAATTTTCGTCTAATTTTCCCAAGTTCTATAAGAATCCACCTGAAAATTTGAAACAGGAATCTCAAATAATTTCATACTTAATAATTTCATCACTTAGGTGAGAATGTTGTTAATGAAATAATTTTTTGTTCACTTTTTGTTACCTAATCTTTTTTAAACTGCAAACCGGGCAGTTTTTTTGGTGGCATTTTACCCAACAAGGGTTTTTAATTAAAAATTAAAAAATTTAATTAAGATAATTATTTACAGTAGGTGTTTACTTTTACGTAAACAGTATGCCAGGAATTTAAAGAAAATATTTTTGCAAACAATATTCCGAATATCCTCTCACTCACATTCATTATATTTTTATATGTTCCTACTATAACAAATACAAATTACAAATTTTGACATTTATAATATTGTAAAATAATGAGTTTAGTCATTAAAAAAAGGTTTATTTGCACATTTTATGTGATTCATTACTGATTTTTTTGCTTTACGTACAAAATATACCTTATTTTTGTTTTGCGCCTCAAATTTTGTTGCGCTTATGTACCTTGAATCAAACAACATGCTGTACTACGGATTTATGATAATAGGTACGCACTAAATATAATTCTTCTTTCGTGTAACGTTCCTTTATAATTCTTCTTTTTGGTTATAGGTTGGCGTAATTCAAGGGCAGCAAAAAAAGTTTCATGCAACCCGAATCAAAAATACCAATTGAAGCTGTTATCGGAGACCTAGTCATTTTAATAATATTAATAAATAAATTATAAATAAATTAAATTTTACAAATCCAGTCTCTATAAATAAACACTTTCAATTGTTTTGTTTGCTTGATTATTTGTATATACCTGTTGCTGATACATTTTTATTATCGATAAGTTATTGATAATAAATACCATTAGATTTTATCAATATTTATCAAAATCAACATGTATCTTAATTTATTTATTGGAAAAAAATACGTTCGTATGTATAAAAAATTGATCCAATCAGTAACGGTTTTTTAGTCTAACCAGTCACATTTTTCCAGTCAGTGTCATTTTTTTCAGTCATTAATTTTCCAAAACTTTTCATAACGTTCTTTGGGATTATGCTTCTGTTATAATACAAAGCAAAAGCTTTGCAATTTTTTGATTAAATATTATTTTTTTAGCGTTTAAACTATTTCGATCTTTTATTTACTTGCAGTTTATAATGTGAGCATAAGGTTCACACAAACCAGAATGGTATTTTTTTTATTAAATTTTAAATCGAAGGAAAAGAACCAGGTATATCTGGGAAAAATAGGTTTAGTGTTTGGAAACGATAAGTGGAAAAATCTTGTAAGATAAAATCTTAATAAGTGAAAAAATCTTGTTCGTAAAATACAGAAAAACTTTTCAAACAAAAAATGTTAAGGTCAAAGGGGGATACCTTGAATATTCAGGATCATCCAAAAGTACTTTAAATTATAAAGTTGTTCTTTATAAAAAAAGCAAAAGATTGGTTCATTTATTCTGAGTATAGTTTTACTAAATATTTTTAATATTTATAATTTACATACATCAAATAAGTATCACTTATATTTTTTCTAAAGTAGGAATTATTATCTAAACTAATTGGTCAGTAAATAGCGGAATTTTTTTTAACAAATTTATTTAAAAGTCATAAATACGTTTTAAGTATTATTTACTTAAGAAAATGTAATAAAATAATTTTTTATAAAATTTGCTAAGAAAATTTGCAAATAGATAACGCAACAAAGTAGGTTTTGTAAAGTCCATATATTAATAAATGATTTTTTTTTAATTCTAAAAATTTTCAAGGTAAAATCCATCACTGTATATTCATTTAAATTTTATAAAATTCCTTATACTCCAAACGCTGTCGTGTTTGAGTCGAGTCGAGAAGCCCATTGATTTTTATCTTTTTGGGGTTTAAATAAATAATTGTTTGACCTCCGGCCTTGTGTAGCTGTAGCTATATTTTGGCCAAAATATGGCTGCCATAATTAAAGATGGCCCGAAAATTCAGTCAGTGGATAAAAAAATTGTAATCTACCCTGCAAAAAACATAAAAATCTTTACTAGTCAAGTATGATTTGACTACGGATCTTATGGACAGCAACGTCTTGAGTATTAGTATATAATACACAAAATATCAAAACATGAAAGCGAAAGTAATAAAAATATAAGTTTAAGAGATAAAAAATGTAAAAAATTCCAAATTCCAATTTGAAATATTTTTTCCGAATATTTTAAAAAATTTTCCACATTCTGATTATCATTTTTCATACTTGGATAAATATACTGTTTACTAAATATACACTATTTTTCAGAAACTAGGTTTCGAAACTATTTTCGATTAAAGGTAACACATAGACAGTAGATTTATGCTACATTGTTCATGGCAACTATTACTTAAATTATTGGTATTTTGTAGGCAATCGTCATTACATTACATAAATGAAACAGCATGCGTTTATGATTATGGTGGCAGTGACCTGCTATGATGCCTGTTTAAAAAGCTTTAATTTAAAACTTAAAATGTAAATTAACAAAATGGGGCCCCCAGACGGCTTAATTCGACAATTATTATTGTCTTTAATTTTTAAATAAATCCAGAGTTCATCAAACGTACAGTTCTTCGTTTAAAATTATTAAAGTTATGAAGATCACAGATTATAGTTTTTTTATGTAATAAATTATAATCCAGAGAATATATTTTACTGATAGTCTGTTATAATCTGTGATGAAGATTGAACAAATAGTGAAGTAACTAGGCAACGGATTAATCTGTGATGAAGATTGAATAAATAGTGAAGTAACTAGGCAACGGATAAAAATTACAACTCCTATAAGGCTTTATCAGTGTTGTCAAACCATTTCGAACAAAAAACGATACCTTCGATAAAAATAACGGCAGAATCGATAAAAATACGATATTTTTACTTAAAGTCGAATATTTACCGATTTCAAAAATTCATAATTTGCAAAATTAATGTTATAATATTACAAAAAGTTGTTAATTAAATTCAAAATATCCGCCGAAGTGCGAAAAATAATGTCTTAGCATGATTTTTCTTTATTACAAATGCGCGACCTAAATAATAAAAAGGCGGTATATTACCTGGAAAATCTAGCAACACTGGGCTTTATACCATGGCTAACTGCGCCCCGCGATCAAAAAAAGTGGTGTTACCCGCAATTAAAAGAGTTGTTAACAGTTTTTATCGTGATTTTATCAGGATTGACTGACCCGCGCATCATTGATTAAATTGATTGGGTTGAATAATAATATTAATAATAATAATAATAATATCATAATCATATTAATGAGAGGGAAAAGGTAGAGAAGATGACAATATGAGTTCAATATTGATGCAAATTAATTTATTGAAATTAAAAAACTTACTAAAATATTAATTTTTTTGTAAAAAGTGGCGCATTATTTTACAACTTTAACTTTTGAATTAAATTTATTGAAAATTTAATGTTCTACAAATTTGTTTATCACCATTTTTAATGTACTATGAACCGTTAACTATATATTTAGCAATAACCATATTGAGAAAAGTTTGGGTTATAAATAAAAACCTATACATTAAAAGTTTTAGAAACTATTATTTTCTACGAAAAGGATCCTTACTATTTTTGTCGTACGATGCCCGCGTTCACGAGATATGATTTTTTAATGATATAGTCGTGCTACTCACGAGTTTAAAAAAAAATTATAGTTTATTTAATAATAGATAATAGCATTTTTATTGTGTTTATTTTTTATTATTACATAAATGGTGTTTAGTACATCATAGATAATAACTATTGAATTTTATTATCCTTCGATAAATCTAATACATTTTTTTTGATGTATAATATATACCATCGTTAGTTTTTAAAACTAGATAAAACATTATTCGATTACAATCTCTTTGGTTCAGTAATCTTGTAATAATTATTTATACTACAACAATGAACAGTATTTCTTTTTATGTAATGTGCATTCATTTTTATTAAATGCAATTATAAAGTCTAAGCCTTTTTTCTTTATTTCGCCAACAATAATTTGTATTAGGTCCTCACATTTTACTTCAAACTCCCATCATCAGTTTTACATTCAAAAAAGACACTTGTTAGGCATATAGAAATAAAGCAAACAAAGCTATAAGTGGTATTTGACAGCTTTATAAATATATACAAATATTGTATTTTGTACAATCAAAAAAAGAAAAATTTTAATCGAATTCGATTTCTTTTAATACTGAAATATATATTTCTTTGTTTTTTAATATAAATTTTGTGCAAATAGAATTTTTTTTATAAAATGAAAACAATAAAATAATTTTGTTTAAAATTAATATAACATATGTATTTACTTTTTGAGGTATTCCTTAAATCTTAATTACAATCATTAATTTTTTTTCCTACGTTTTAAATTGGTATTTAGTTATGAACCGGCTCAAAGAACCAGTAAAAGACCCTTAAGCACTCTACTTGAAAAATTATTGAGCCAGTCTGTAAATAAATGCTACCCAGGCCAGAAAATTATTACTTTTAAGAACAAAAGTTAGCAATCCTCCATTTTGTGAAAAAAATAAGTACACCAAACAAGATGAAATTTTGATAATTAAAGGAAATTGAAAACTATATAGAAGGAATTTTGATTTAAATACTGCGGAGCAATTTTTCTCTCACACAAATTAGCTTCTAATAAAATCCTCTTAATTGCCACAACCATTAAATTATATTTTTGATATGTATAAATGTAAAATTTAAACAATTTCAGTTTAAAATGAAAATTATTAACCTCATTGCCAAAATTCATCAAACCTTTTAATTTTCCATTAAATCCATTGATTTCTAATTGTATTATTCGTTTAATAATCCCACCCACAAAATTTAATTTCTGAAGTTATACTTCTTTAGGCGTTATGAAAAATTATGACAATGAATTTTTATTACCTGTTCACACAGGGTGACGCGAAAACTACATGTTGAAGTTAGTTACAATTTTTTAACACCATGAAGATAAACAAAATGTTCCTCGTAATAGACAAACATATTTTATTTGTTATTACCGAAGAATAACATCATCACGCAAGAAGTATGATTTCTTGCGAAGTTTTGAAGAATAGTAATGAAATTTCTAGTTTTTGCTGTGGGTGATAATTTACAAATATTAACATTATTATGATTTCAAACATCACATGTGTTACATGAAATAATTTTTTAATAGAATGTTTGTTTTTATTTCTCATGAAAATTATTCGATTTTTAAAAGTAAAAATCTTATTTACACGTTTTATGTTTTACGTTTAAAATAATAAAAATTTGACGGACAGGATCATTAATAATTTAAATAAATTATATATTAGAAAAAAACATCTTAAAAATTTTTTTGATTTAAAATAAGAGTTAATGTATAAGATCGGAACGAAGAAAAGTGGTCCATTTGGTAGATTGTAATTCATTAGAATACTACATTGTTTTTTATGACTAAAGTGTTTTAAGACAGTTTGATAGAAATAGCATTTGACCTCAAAATATCTCAATAGTCCAACCATTCAATTTTGAAGGATAGCAGGACAGCAGAAATTACGATTAAATTGTAATACTTTATTCACCAGGTTATCTCTGTCAGATTTTTTTATCCCCGAAATGAATATTATTATATTTCCGGAAAGTTAATACCCCGTTTTGAACCATCGCCTGTCATATTTTGAGTCTATCGAGACCGAAGCGGAGGGCTACACGAGGGCCAAAACGCTAGTGTAAGTATATTGAATAAAATCGAACTTATTTTGAAGGTATTAAATTTTGATTTAAAAATTCCATATACTTTTGTGACATGGAAATGTAAATGTATGAGTTCATACTTTGCCTAATATTTTTGAGGTGAGATTGATGAAAGTGTATACTATTCCTGTATTAAATTAATTACTGCCTCATCCCTGTACAAAAGTATCTAAATCGAACTAAAATTAATAAGAAAAATACATATAATTGGGCTCTACTTAATTATATAATTACAAAATAAATTATAAATGTATACCTTTAGCTTAAAAATAATTTACAGAATACCTCACTCATATTGCGTGCTTTTTACCTTCATTGTACTTACATAAAAACTAAAAAAAACAAAGTGCAGCAAAGTTTAACTTTACTGAGCGTTCCTCTCAGTGTAAATAAAATGAAAGTAATATAGAAAATAAACTATTTTTTGTGTTGGCCTTTTAAAATATATATATCACAGGTGTTTCAACTAAATAGTTTTTATTAATATACAATTCCTTTTGTTTCTTATGAAAGGAACTTGCATTCTTTTTTATTAAACTCTGAATTAAAGATAGATCAAAAACCAGATGTATTTGTATGTTGTAACTATTCGCACTCTGTTCAGTTTTATACGTCTGCGGAATTCTATTTTCATTACCGCAAATAAAGAGACTTTTTTTCAGGGGACGCTGTCTCAAAAGATTAATAATAAATATATGGGGATGCTAAATTTACAGAAATATCATGCGCATAAAAAAACAGCGCGTTGTATGGGCAGAATATCTTCTGACTACGACCATCCCTTCGATATAATGAGATATATTTGATTATTTTATACCATTCCTTTCAACTTTGTATAAAAATTTACAGTTAATGCCAATATTTTATACAAGATGAATAATCGATCGATAGCCAAGGTTAGTTAAATAATCATTTTTCATCAATTTGTCCATAATTTATTCTATATCCCGTTCAAAGAGAAAAACTGTTATTTTATCCATATTTTTCTAATTTGATCACATGATATAACTCCCTGATATCACATGATATGATACACATGTCACAAATCACATGATATGATACGATAGACGCAATTTACATTTCAAACATGTCACTAAAATATAAGATCTAACAAATTCAAACCGATTAAACACACTTTTTTAAAATTCTCTACATAGGATGGATCCTTATAATTACTTAGACGTGGTGTAGATAGCGACTTAATTAAAAAAATTGCAAGTTCCTCCGGATAGAAATTTTATATATACTTTTAAAAAGTACTTTAATATTTTTAAAGCGTATGAGCACAGCTCTCAAAAAAAAACTATTTTAAAATAATAATATAATTAAGGTATTCCTAATTAATAGGAATTTATCGCAATCATTAAACTGAAATAATCGATATGGTAATAATAGAATATTTATAATTTAACGGCAGTGTAAAAATTGATATAGAATACAATTCTTGTAAAGAATTTCTACACCGATGTAAAGTACCATGTTGTAATTTCTAAAAAGTTTTTTTAACGGAATGATTACGATAACTCCAATTTTCGTATCCAAATGCCACTTACAACTTACAAATAATCATCTCTCAACAAATTATCTCATAACTATAAAGGTTTTTGATTATCATTTATTTCAATTGTATTGCTTCCATCTGCAGAAGATTGTGGAAGACCATTTACAGTACCACTAACATTTGAGCTGTGACTACTTGACCGTGAATGACTTCCTCCGCCTACTTGAGTTTGTATTAAAGGTTGAGGTGGTGCTTTTGAAATACCCGGTGTCGCTTGTCCACCTTGTAATTGCATATGATATCGATAAATATTTTCTGTGGATTCAACAACTCCTTGAGTTAAATTTAAACTACGTCCTCGAACACCCGTTTCTTTACTTTTTGGTGACCACCAATTAACAAATGTACCCACAATTGGGACTTGTCGTAAAATACCTTCTTGCCACATACGTTCTTCGTTTTCTTTTTGTAAGTCTTGCATGGCAGTTTCAATACCTTTCTTTACGATTTCTGTCATTGAATCAATTATTTTCGAGTTTTCTTCCACTGCTTTACCCGTGTCAATTACAAGGCTTAATAGTTCTTCAATATCTGTATCATCGGTTACTAACCCGAATCGAACACATGCTAAACCATCAATATCTTCTCCCAAGGAGAACGCATTATCTGTAGTACGTAGATTATCGACCAAAGCAATATTTAAACGGTTTAATTCGTCTTTTGCTTGATCAGTTAGAATTTGTTCCCAAGTTTCAGGTGCATAGCGAACACCACCCAATCCAGCCCAATCTGGCACATTTACTAGTTTAAGAACCGGACATAAATCGACAAGTTCCTTAAATGTTTGCTTATGTCGCACTGTAGCTGTGATTATTTTCAATTGCGATTCGAAAAATTCAACAAATGCGATTATATCATCTTCGGTTAATGGAAAACCATTTTCCAAGGGACAGTATCGCAATACTACACCGGTATTTTCTAAGTCAAATGTTTGTAATGGTATTTGTGAACCGTCTCGTTGAAGAACTTGACCTAACCAACTATTAAGTTTATCGTAATATTCAGGAACTCGCCCTGTAAATATTTCTGTTTCGGGAACTTGTGGTATAAATTGAAATACTACACATGTGACAGCAGTTTCTAATAATAGCTGCAAGAAAAAGAGAAACATCGAAAAATAAAAGAAAGTATTTAAATTGGAAGAATTCCGAAAATTTACTTACATTTGTGTTTATAGGTTTGGATAGGAAATTATCAATAGTGTAGGTTCCATCTTCACCACCTGGCGTGGGACTCTAATAATTAAAAACAAACGAGTTTCAGCTCAAGTGTTCAATCTTTTAAAGAGGGTTTTTAAAGGTTTGTATTATAAAACCACCAAGTAATTTTCATTTTACTTACCACAATTCTGATACAGTTATATTTAGAAATTGCTTTCCATACAATTTCAACATTTTTGAATGCTTGTGAAATTCGAGAATATATTGCATCTCGTCCTAGTGCCTGTAATGAACACCAAATTGGTAAGCAAGGTACCTTACGTCCAGTCCCACTTAAACCAGCTCGAATTGTTGATGAATCGTTCGCTCGATATAAAGTCTATATTTTTATTAAGGAAATATTTTGAACAAAAGATTTGGTTTTGTTAATTTTGTTTTTCATATAAAAAAAGGATACAACCATTGGAAGACCAGGAATATTGAGCCATGTTCCTAAATTTAATGTAAAACTATCAGCTAATGGAGGTGGCTGAAACATAGAACAAGTGTATTAATTAAAATCTAAAAGAATGCTATTTTTAAAAGGACGATGCTTTAGATTCTTCTACAGTTATTCTTAATACTCACCGTTGAATCACGTGGAGCTCGCGGAGATTGAAAATACGAATTTAACATTAAAGCAGCTAGTGCATGTCCATGCAAATGTAACCAAATATCATGTGTCTTGCAGAGCTCCACAAGTCGAGGTATGTTATCAACATGACCAGTGATAAATGTTCCCGCATCGGCTACAACAAGTAACGGGGTTCGGCCAGCCACCACATCTTCACCAATCATACGTTGCAAAGCACTGATATCCATTGTATACTGTGAACCAAACACAGTATGCGTTGGTACTGGTCGTATACAAGCAAATGGTAGCCCCAATTGCCGACAATGATGATGTAAAGCACCCAGGGGACTTTGTGCACTAATGTACATTGTAGGTAACGAAGATGATAATACAGTCATGCCATCGTCTAACGCACGTGGATATCGTCTATGTAGCTCTTTACGAATAATACGTAATAAACCTTCGAAAAGATCATCGTGGTAACTTGCTGCGCAATCCCAAAACCTAAAAAAAATCAAAATAAAGATTACTAACTAAGTTAATTTAAGAATCCAGAGTTTTTTTCCTGAAAGGAATCAGCTTTGTCCTATCTCGTACGGTTTAAAAGATGAAACCCATGGACACCTGGCCCAATTTATCGATTTTGCTTGTTCACAAATTTATATTTTAGGTCTAAAAAAAGCTATTAAAAAAAAAAATTTCAGCTCACTATCTATTTTCGCTTTTTAGTTATCAATGATCAAATGATCGTGTTTTTTTTTGGGTCATAATTGCCTTTAATACTGATTTTTATCCAAATCGAAAAAAAATATTTTGTGATGATTTGATTGTGTCAAACAAGTCAAAATAAACCAAAAATGAATCAATTTTTTCGGTATATTACTTGATTGGTTTTATTCCTCGGATGAAATAAACAAGACAAATGGTGAAGCAAATAATGTTAAATATTTAGGGTTCTGTACATCGAAAAACAAGCAAAATTTCGAGAAATTGTACTATTATTTGTTTTCGTTTTATTTTGTTGTATTTCAAAAAGTTCATAGTAAAATCGCGTCGACAATGATACTCTTATCGTGCCAAAAATGTTATGGAATGCTTAAATTTCTTTACGTTTAAACCATTATCAAAACCAATAAGTGCTTGACGATGGTTTAAAGAAATTTAAGCACATAGTTAAATTCAATTAAACATTTTTTTTTAATTAAAAATAATTTACCTAAATATATAGCTAAGCCATCTAGTAGTTTCTGCAGTTAATTTCGCATTCAATTTTTGTAATCGTGGCCTATCCAACGTACTCACATAAGCCATAATACTATGCGATACAATCGCAATTTTCGCACAATCGTCTAATGGTTCCAGTGTGGCAGTATTATCTTCATCATAATCGTAAATAAGTAGTTTCTCAATTTTGCTGATAATCTTCTCAAAATCTTGTTTCTCTGTATTCAAATGCAACAATTGTGAACTAGATTCAGCGTCCCATGGAAGTTGATTTCGTACACTCTCAACGTTATTCTCCTCCGCAGCTTTTTCTAATCGTGTAACAATTTGTGACGCTTTAATTTCAATTTCTTTCAATGGATTTGTCGCGGGCTGTAATATAATAGGTTATAAAGTCAATAAAACGCCTACGATTTTTTTTAAAATTCGGTATTAAAAATTTAAACTTACCTTTTCAGTATTATCCATTTTTGCTAAATTCTCGTCACTTACATTTTCCACAATTTGATTATCAATAACACCGGGTTCTGCCATCATTTCAGACGTCGTGGCAGAATTTTATTGCCGTACAACTAAATAACGTTATCTTTGTTTAAAATTATTTTATTGCTTAAAATTAATACCATTTTAAGAGCATTTATAACTAATTTTGTGCCTTTTAAATAAACACAAAAAATAATTATTTTTACAAAAACAATTTTATATTAAACTCAAATAATCTTAATAAATTTTACAGCTCAAATATCAAATGTCAAATTTATTATAAGACGTATACAGTTATTAGACAAGGATAGGAATATTTCCTAGGTGAAATTATTTTGTTGTCGGTAAAAAACTACCAATGCACTCAAAAACTGCACAGATGTTTATACTAAACGTAAACCAACAATTGTAAAATTATCCAATCATATAAATATTAAAATTAAATAATTACCTATATTTCTGTATAATACTTCTGTCCTTTAATTTCTCACCTTATAAAAATATAAAGTTGAGAAAAGTGTTCATATCATAAACATAAGATTATATGAAATAAAGACAGAATAAATTAAAAAATTTTTTTTTAAATCTTTTTTCAGGGTTTATTTAAAGTTCTGAAAATCCTTAAATATTCTCTTTAAAAGAATAATCATACTTCTTTCTGTTTTCTTTCTCAGTTCTGATTACATTGTTTGATAATTCCGGAACATCTATTTAGTCTGACATCTTTAGATAATTTTCATTTACAAAAAAATACTTTTTTTTAAATTTTATCGTAAATTTAAAAAAAAAAAAACAAGTGAAAACAAACAATTGACTGAGTTAATTGTTGAAATACCATGTATAGACAGTTTTGATGACGCAATTGTTTGTTTTTTGACGTCACGTAAATAAAGAAAGATTTCCACTCTTAAATAGTCACACACACATAACTGATATTCCCATATTAATACATACTACAAAATTTTTCCCTAATTAGCGCCCTCGTGGGTAAACAGTGATGTTTACAAGAAAATGTTTCAAACAAAAGTTGTTTATTTTTTTATAAGGAACATTTTTTACATTTAAACATTTGTTCTATCTCTAACGGTTTAAGTCTTAAGCACACTATAAAAATTTCAGCTTGATATCTCTTTTCGTTTTTGAGTAATCGTGATGACAGACGGGCAGACGACAGACGACAGACAGACAGACAGACATATGGAAATGGGCTAATTAGGTGATTATATGAACACCTAAACCAAAATTTTTTTCGTAGCATCAATATTTTTAAGCGATACAAACTTGGGACTAAGCTTAATATACTATGTATATTTCATATACATGGTATAATTATTTTTGCACTCTTGTTAACTATACCGGCACACTGTAATAGAGAATATTCATAAAGAAAATTTTTACATTTCTTAACAAAATACGAAAATATACTGTAAAATAGATGACAAAAAGTGAAATTGAAATTAAAATCGGCTAAGAAATACGAATGATGTAACCATTTTAAATTACTAGTTAGACTGATATTGGGCATAGCATTTGACGTCATTTACTATGTTTGCCATAAGTCAATGCTAAATTCTGGTTTGCTTTGCAATAAAATCTATGATGACTTTTAACTTGGTTGTTTTTATAGTTATTCGAAAAATAAATTTTCTCTGCTGTTTGGTTCATGAATGAGCTTTTATTAAAGCAAAAAATAAATATTTATCATAATCATGAATATTTCCTATATTTACTCGTCTCTGCATTTCAAAACTAATGAACCCAAGTCTGATCATATTTTCAACTTAATTTCTAATGATTATAATCTTAACGAAGGTGAATAATTTTCAATTAATGTCATTTTTTACGTAACTTTCTAGAAAGTTTTAATAGCTTTTCTACAAGGTTCTGTAGATATAATAATTCAAACTCAAAGCAGCGAGCTAGATGTATATAGACATCTCTGAAAGAAAAAAACGACTGACGAATATATATTTGTAGAAGGGATGACTGTCACTAGAGTAGTATTTTGTTAAATTACAATTGAAATATTTATAAATTGTGAAAAAATAACAATTAATTACTGCATTGGATTGTATAGAAAAATAATTTAATAAAAAAAAAACTGTGTCTTATTTTTAATAAAATTTCTATAAAAATATGGACAGTTCAAATCGTAATTTAAAAGATAAATGTGATCGACTGATAACAGATATGCAATTGTCAACAAATCATAGCCAATCTGATAGTAAAAATTCATGTAATCATATAAATATTTTTAAAGCTGAAGAAGGTCTGAAAATATATAATATTGTACATTCACATTTTATTGCATGTACGACGGATTTGTATAGGAAACGAAAGGTTTGTAGTATTTCTAAAAAAATATTCTTAATTTAAGTTATTTAAAAATTTTTAATAATATATTAAATATTGCCTCATTAGAACGTGTTATGAAAATTAGCAAATTTATGTAATTTCACTTTCTTGTTACAATTAAAAGATTAAAACCAGGTTATGGGAATTTATCATATGTAAGGTGTTACCTTCATCAAGTTCATCTACCCTTGATGTTCAATTTTTTTTTTCTTAATAGCCTCAAGCTTTATAATTTAAATATAAATCATATTATTAAATAAATTGGTATTGTAATTATTCAGAATTTCGAATTTTCTAAAAGTTTTTAGAAAAGGCTTCCCTCACTTCGTTTGGTTAATCAACCTTGATGTTTATTTTTATTCAACCTTGATATTTTTATTCAGGCTGTAAAATTTAAATAGCTTGACTACAAATTGTAAATTAGCAAATAAACAATTCAAAATTTCTACAAGGAATATTGGGATTTTTTTTTAGTTTATTTCTGTATTTTTAGGATTAACTTAATGCTAAATTCGGTAAATTTGCACTTTATCGACCCTTCTTAAAAATGCTCCTATAACACCACAAAAAAACCAAATTAACAAATTTTTATGATGCATTTAAAAATTTCTAAATCTCTTTTAGTTTACGAGATATCGAAGTTAGAAAATGTATAAAATAATCTGGATTGAGATAACCTAAGTGTATTGTGGTTTTTAGATTTTAACCTTTATTTAGATTGGGTTTAGGGCTGCCAAATCAAAATTAAAAAAATAATCGGAGATCAAGTCACGAAATCCAGATTACCTTTTTTTATTTATCGTAAATATGCGAAGAATAAATTACGCAATTTTAATTTTTCTTGTTTATTCTTGCCAAATTATTCATCTTATATAGCAGTATCAAATTTAAAAAAAAACATTTTTTTTTCATGCGTCTACCATTTTGTTTAAAAAAATAAATTTTTATTTACAAGGAATTAATTGTTTCTTATAAAAATGGCAAACAAAAATCGGAGATTACGGTCCAAAACCGAATATTTGGTAGCCTTAATTGAGTTGATTTCTCTTGCCCTTCTTGTATTTAACCTATATTTTTGACAAGTGTTTAATTTTCTCTGAAATATCTGAATAGGTCGTAAACACAAGATGTCATCAATGCCGTAGTAGAAAACGTTTACATTCATGTTTACATTGTGTATTTTTTGGCTGTTACGATGGACATGTCCAAGCTCATTATGCCAGACACGATCATTATTTATACGTGGATCTAACATACGGAAATATATTATGCATGAAATGTGGCGATTATGAGTATGATGATGAGTTAGCTGATATTGCTAGACGCAATCTATTAGATGCATCAAAAGATTTGGGACATCCGGCACCATCATGGATTCCACTTTGGTTAACCAAAAAAGAAATATTAGAAGTTCAACGACATTCAAAACGTTTAAGACTGAATTCACAATCGCCAGTTGGTCTAAGACCACTTATCAATATGGGGAATACATGTTATATGAATTGTATTATACAGGTAATGTACTTCAAATGGCTTGTCAAAAATTTTAGTTTGAAACTTCGTGAGTGGCTTCTTTTTGGCGAGCATACCAAACTTTGAATCTACTACTTTTTTCGAATATGCTGTATTTTCAAATGAGCATGATAACGGGATATTTAAACTATCGGTTTGAAAAACGCAGCAGGGAATTTTTCGGACACTCTAATCACTTGATAATTATTAAACAATTCAGCAAAAGTGAACTTTGTATGTATCGAAAAACAAAAATACTAAAGGCATGTTCGAGGTTTTAGGCAAGCTCATCGATGCAGTATCTTTATCGGACAAAATATCTTTCGAATTTCTCATTAAATCTTTTAAGTGCGTTAGAACTATAAGTATGTTTTCATCAAGAAAGAATGCGGCATATTTCGCCCATGCACATTTGAAAACACAGCACTTTCGAAAAAAGTCGTAGAAAGTTTGGTAGAATCGTCAAATGGAAGCGCCTTACGAAGTTTCAAGTATATATTAATCGTTTAACAAAAAGATTGCTGTACTGCGGATTATAATGTTTGAATTTTTTTGCAAATTTTGAAATTCAAAAATAACATTTCATGAATATTTATTTTTTACCGTTGCAATTACTGAGGGAAACTTTAAAGAAAGTAATTTTTAGGTTTTAATGCGCACTCCACTACTACGAAATTATTTAATGTCAGAACGACATAAATGTTCGAATTCCGATGGAATGTGTGTTATGTGTGAATATGTCGAGTTATTCGAGGTAAAATTTATTTTTTTAATTTTGTTTTAATGAAATTTCTTTCTGAATATTTTAATTTATTTTAGGAATTTTACTGTGGCGGAAAAGAAGGCTTATTAGCCCCATACAAATTACTGTATTTAATGTGGATGCATAAACCAAATTTAGCTGGATATAAACAACAGGATGCCCAGGAATTTTTTTTAGCAACGTTAGATATATTACATAAAAATTGTGTTCAATCGCAATTATCTGCAAAGCAATCTTCGAATGGATCAGAGAGTGATTTTGATTTTAAAAATGATTTAGATTTACGGAAAGAAGAGAATTTCTCAAAAGTTCAATCAATAATTAAACAAACATTTATGGGGAAATATCAAAGTGATGTTGTATGTCAAAATTGCAAGTACGTAAAAACCAATTTTAGGCCTACCAACTTAAAAATTTCCAAATCCTGAAAATATTGAAATATAAAGAATCTTCGAGGATTGGCAACTCAATTCAATCAATTTAGTATTGCTATCAATAGAATATTAAATATTGAGAAAATCACTATGACGTCAATCAGTATGGCAGTCATAAGCAGGCTTAAATCTTAAAACAGCAGTAATCAATGGAATGACTAGGCTTTTAAAAAAGTGGGCTATTTTTGACTAGAAAATTCATACATTTGAATAGTATTGTTGTAAATTACCATGATTTCTTAATATCAATCTATTTATTCAACACCTGCTGAAACCCAATTAGAGGATTTCTCTCTTTCTTAGGACAAAATGATTTTCACAATAATGAAGCTTTAATCTTGCTCCTCGCCTCCCAAAATTCAAGTTATAAATGTCGAACCAATTAGAGAAAGATCTTATTTTCAAACTAACGTTAAAGTTAACCTCAATATCACCACCGATTCTTTATTTTACACTTTTTGTCTAAATTTAAAAAAAATAAAAAACTTTTAATAGTTATTTGATCGTCCTGGCGATCTTTCGAGGATACATAGTATATTATGGTTTTTTCTATTTGCAGAGGAGTATCATCAACGGTAGAAACATTTTGGGATATACCATTAGATTTAGGGCCAACACCAGATGGCAGTTCATTATTAGATTGTTTAAAACGTTTCACTAGTCCTGAACTATTAGAAGTAAAAATTAAGTGCAATAATTGTAATTCAATTGAAGAAGGTACCAAACAATTAACAGTTAAGAAAATTCCAATAGTAGCATCATTTCAATTGAAACGTTTTAAGAATGTATTAACTAAAACACATGTACAAATTGAGAAGAAAGTTTCTACTGTAATATCATTCCCTGAAGTATTAGATATGACACCATTTATGACGAAATCACGTAATAGTACACCAAGTCAAGTATTTTCACCGTACGATAATCGTTATATATTATTTGGTGTTATTAATCATCATGGGCAATCTGGTGCTGGACATTATACAGCGTTTGTAAGATTACCACCGAATTTCTGGTATAAATGTGATGATAATAAAATTACGAAAGCCACCTTAAAAGAAGTTTTGGATTCTGAAGGGTAAGCATTTATTATACTTATCAGGTGATTGATTTTTATTATTCTTTTCAAATGTTCGAAAAATATTGAACAAGAGAAAATGAAAAGCCAATTTAATGACATTTTATTAAATGTATAAAAAACCTGGAAAATTTACCTGGGTTTAAAAATTATTAACACATACGAATGACATTTCTTGCCCTTGATAACTTGTCTAAAAAATTTTTCCTAAGCTAGCGTATTTTTTTCGATTAAAGGCAATAATAACATATTTTTAAGCCGCATTTCCTCCAAAAGCTAACGATTTTCAAAAAATATCCCCAATCAAACTCTTCAACTTGTGTTTTTTTAGTTATTTATGTTTGGTTAACTACAAAACGAGCTATTAGTCATAATAAATTAAAATGACCCCTCTGTATATATTCTATTCTTTTAGCCTGATGTAGTACACTGTGCTACTTTGCTTCAATTACTTTTAAAAGTAAATATTTAATAATACACGCTAAAAACGATACAAAAAGAATATTATAGCAAAAAAAAAACTTCCTTCTGTTCGTAAAAATTTTTTAGAATCGAGTCCTGCTCTTCAGTAAATTATCTTAACATAGCAAACAGCATATTATACAATTAGTGCTGTAAATTGCCAGTTACAATTTTATCACTCGAGTGTGTGATGGACAATCCGCATCAGTTGAATAAAAGGTTATTCTTGGCGAATACAAAGATTAGTTACCTCTTTCTGCACGGTTTTTCATAAATTGATAAAGATAGCTAATATTAAATTTGCTTGTCGTGCGCAGTGGATAATTAGTTGTACCGCATGAGTGACGAAAAATTATTTATTTCTTATTAACATGATAATATAACTTAGGTTAATTTTTTTTCTAGGTATCTTCTATTTTACCATAAACGTACTGTCGAATACTTTTAAATGATAGGATTCAACAGAAGAGTAGTACCAAAAAAATATGAATCATCTAAAACCAGTATATAAAGTTATTATTAAAATTTAATTAAGTGTTAATTTATTTGGAATATTTTTATTCTAAATAAATTACGTTGGAAGTAGTGTATATTTACACAATGTTGGAAGTGTATATTATATTACACAATTGCTTTGAATATATCTTAAAAAAAGCAATTAGTAGTGAAAATTTTTAAAATGGTCCATTAGCTTATGAACAATATAGCTGATTGTGGGTGTTTTTCAAATACTATAAAATAAGATGTTTAATCCATAAAAACTTTTCACAAATCAGCACGGATTAGCATTTTGTAGAAAACGAAATTATTCCACTATTTTGTTTTGTTACATTTTTTTTAATCGGTTTTTTATCGTTGTTCTTCTAAAAAAAAGTATCATTTATTAATATTAATTTAATAATAATTTATAATTTATCGGCACACCAAGCGTAATTATTTTATTTTTACACTCACAACTGCTTTTTTCGGCTAAACTGGGCAATAACAAACAGCACATTTTAAATCTTTTTACTATAATAATTTGTTATTTAGTTTGAACGAAAGACTTTATTGATTAAAAAACAGTTATGAATTATAAATTTGTGTTATTAGTTGAATCTATTAATTCTTTTTTTGAAATATTTATATAATAAATGTATTCAAGGGACTGATTTATTTAGTTTTTTTCTAAATTATATTTAAACTGTATGCGACGCTTATTTGTAATTATATGAAAGAAAAATGAGAGATTTTTCTAAAAATTTGTACATCATAAAATTTAATCCTGGCTTAGTCATTGTATAAATAAGTACAATATTATTATTAGACTCGGAATAGGATGCCATTTTACAGATACCGAAATAATCGAAAATAGTGGCTAAGGTGATTAATTTTGATGTATATTTTAAACAAACAGAACCATTCTGGTTTTGGCTTATGGTGTCAATTCAAAGCCAATGTTCAGCTGTGTTTTTCGCGAGTAATTTTGGTGCCAGCATTTCAATTTCCATATTTTAGTGAAACACATTTTTTACCCTGTCAAATAAATACAAGAGTTTTGTCGAGCGTCAAAGTGTCGCAAGTTGACAGTTAAATAGTTTATAATTTTGGTTTTATAGTTAAAATTGTTTTTTTCAGTAATTTTGGGTTTTAGGAGGATCATTTATTTAACGAAACTGGATTTAAAACAAAACTATAACTTAATAATAATAAAAAATGGGAATAATATTTCACAGAATTTACAAAAAATGTATGCCTCTTAGATTATTCAATCAACGTGTATCCTATGTAGGTGGTATACTGCATTTAAGAAAGCAGGGTCCGATCTTGGGTGATAAGCTGGGAAAATGCCCCGAGCGGCAAAAATGGGAGGCGGAAAAAATGAATCCCCGGGCCGTTGCAAGGAGACCTCGATTTTCTTTCTTGAAGAGAAAAATCTTAAAAAATTTACTATGCTTAGCAGTCCGACAAAAAAATTTTATTTAAAGTGTTTCTTTAAAAAAAATTTAAAAAAGACATTTTAAGACTTAAGCAAGCCAAACCGAAATAAAGAAAAAGAAGTATCTAATTAAGAAAGAGCCAAGCTTTTGATTGTTATCATTTTTGAACTGGCAATACAAAGAAATTATCCTGAATTTCAATACATTCAGTGTTTTCTGAAAAATTCTTTGACATACATATTATATATTTACAAACATACTCCCAGAACTTTTGTATCTATACTTTTTCAGAAGCCCCAGTAGACTTGTCTAACATTTGTGAATATTATATACAATTTCTTTAGGATAACAAGCTCGTTATTTATACGGTGCTAGTGTAAAGGGTGAAGAATATTACTTTTTCCCCTGAGCGGCTAAATATCTAGATCGGGTCCTGAAAGAAAGATAAAAGAAACAAGTATAGATGTTGATATAATAAACGAAATTTAAAAATATAATTAAATAATATTTAATAATTGTATTGTAATTGTGAAATTATAATATTTATAAAAAATGATTATAGACTTATAAAATACATTACGAAAAAAATGTATTTATTTATGCTCAATGTTATTATCGTTTAATGTCCAAGTGGGGTCTAAGGTCACACTTCCTTAGTCTCACTCTCCATTATAAATATGTATACTATAAAATTAATATAAATAAATTATAATTTATTGATTCAATTATGTTTTTTTATTTTATGACATCAAATAGAAGTGATCAAATATTCAAAATTAGTGCCGACATCGTAATTTAAAACGAAAAGACCTATTGCGATCAAAGCCATTGGAGACCGTCGATGGAATAGTTTTCCTGAATGCAACCAATGTTTAAAAAAACTACGCTGAACGTAGCC
This sequence comes from Chrysoperla carnea, assembly GCF_905475395.1. NCBI lineage: Eukaryota > Metazoa > Arthropoda > Insecta > Neuroptera > Chrysopidae > Chrysoperla > Chrysoperla carnea. Next base: position 51,445,869 of record NC_058339.1, read on the forward strand.
CCCTGCATTGATATTTGTAAATAAATAAACGTCATAATGAAGCCCGGATAGTTAACCGACTATATTAAGTTGATACAATTGCACAAACATAAATATTCGAATATTTTCGTAATTTCTAGTACATCGAAAGTACTGTTTATATCACGTTTATTTCTAGAATGTAACTGTTTGCTATAAAAATTAAAATGGATGTTTTGACGTTAGGATCCCAAAGGTAAGTTTTAAGAAAAATGAAAAAATATTTGTTATTAAAATTAATGATTGTTTCAGACTTATCCATTTGGATATGAAGGGGGCACCTCCTAGATTATCATATTTAGACAAGGTAAATTAACATACCTCTAAGTAATGAGTAACTATACTTTATAGTTTCATTTTTATTTTTAGTTATTCCCATTACTTAGAGATTGGGGTGCGACTGGTCTTCTGATTGAATGGGAGGATACTTTTCCATATACAGACGATTTAAGTTTACTGGGAAGCCGTTCTGAACATAATGAAAGTATTGGCGGATTTTATACTATTGAGGAAGTTAATCAAATACAAGATTTAGCTACGATTAACTCTCTTAGTGTTGTTAGTATTTTTTTTTTTATTGGATGACAGTAAATTAGACGATTTAATCCACAGTACAAGTTAATTCTAAATTAATTTGAAAAAAGTTAGTTAAAATTAAATTTTGATAATTTTTAATGACAGTAGAAACTTTCCCCCCTGAGTGATACAACCCCCTCGTCTAAAGTAGGACTTTATACTACATCCCTACTATAATTACTAGATCCGTGATTGTTGTAAACCATCTGGCAAAATATAAATTTATGAACAACAATGGGCTTAATTTGAAAACAATATCATATCAAATTTGCGATAATAATTTCGACAATTTCATGAAAATTGATAGCCAAATTTTTAAATAAGTCGAATCAAAAAATTGTCGAAAATATTAATATCAGTCAGATCTTTAAATATATTCGACTGTTGTCTTTTTTGTGCTCAATTTTTGTAAACCGTTCGATGGAAAAATCGTTTAAATCCGATACTTTATAAATAAAGAAAAAATTGAGTAAGTAAATAATTTTAAATAATATATTTTGATTACAGATTCCTTTAATACAAACATTTGGACACTTAGAATTTCTATTGAAACATAGTAAATGGCGAAGTTTACGTGAAGTTGAAAATTATCCAAGTAGTATGTGTCCTTCACATTCAGATTCCTTGCCAACAATACGTAAAATAATTACTCAAATCATAAAAAATCATCCCAATATACAATACATTCATATTGGGGCTGATGAAGTATGGCATATGGGACTGTGTCCTTCATGTGAACGTCGTGTTCAAACATGTAAAAATGGCAAAGCTGATTTATTTTTAGAGCATATTATGAATGTTGCACAATTTATTAAAGACCATTATCCCAATTTAAAAATAATTATATGGGATGATATGTTACGCAATATTGATACAGCTGTTTTACAAGGTTTATACCGGTTTTATTTAAATATTAAATTTAAGTAAGTGTTTGAAATTATGTGTTTAATTTTAGAATATAATTTGGGCACGTTAGTGGAACCTATGGTATGGCATTATAATCCTATGGAAACTTTTTCGTTAGGGCCGTCTTTATGGGATAAATATAGTAATGTATTCCCCAATATTTGGATAGGTACAGCTTTTAAAGGAGCTACAGGATGTACTCAGGTATGTTTTTGGAAAACTTTGCGAATGATGAAAGTTTATTATTTTGTTCAACTCATTATGGACTTCTCGATTTATGCTTTTAGTTCTTAAGAATTCTCGAACCCTTAAAAACTTATAATTTATTTTGGTATCCTTTGAAGTTGTAAAAATTTCATCAAAATCGGTTCAGTAGTTTAGAGTCTAAATGTGATACTGTCAAATGCAAACAAACAACATTTAATTTTGTAATTTTCGTGAACGAACAAACTAACATTTTACAGATTTATTAATTTACTACCGTTCGCCCAACCGTTTTGCACACATGGAACAAAATCTTGGTTAGAGCGTCATAAATTTTGTATACATCTTCTTTATAGGAATGCACTATATCGACCATGAGCGAGTTTATACTCCGACTCGTACTTGACGATACCTGCAGATACGTTAAGGTTTAGTGAAGCGCCATGTCGTTAATTGTTAAATCATAAGAATGTAGCACTTAATTTCCCTCTTCCATGAGGCGAAATAATACAATGGAAGGATTAAAAGTCGTAGGAGAAGTTAACATTTTGGATGAAGTCGAATTTATGAAGCATTATTTGCAAAAAATACAGATATCTATGTTTAAATTATAGATTGTACCTGTTCATCGCCATCACATTAGTAACCATGAAACATGGCTGGCTGAATTGAATTCTAATGTGAATAAAATTCAAAATTTTCGAGGATGTGCTTTTACAGGATGGTCAAGGTAAAACCATAGACCATATTCTCAAAATTCTATAATAATACAATTTTTTATAAAATTTCTAGGTATGATCATTATGCGTTATTATGTGAACTGTTACCTTGTGCGCTTCCAAGTTTAGCACTCTGTTTAAAAGTTTGGCTAAATGGTGGTTACAATACTAATTTATTGAAGTAAGTAAATGGATTCGTCTACCTTTGGCTTATAAATTAATCAAATTGTTTATTTTGTTTCAGATCTGTTAGTAAAATGTTAGGTTACATAAATGTTCCTTTAAGTTTAGAACCGCCTATACGTCCTACACCAATCCCAACGGAATTATTATTTCCCGGTTGGCAAATACTTGTCGGTATGGAATGGTTTTTAAATACGAAATACCGATATAAAAGTATCGTGGAGAGTGATCAGTAAGTTTTTAGTATAGTTTATTTATGAATTTCTAGTAAATTCTGTGCATCCTTGACATTATTTCGACGACTTATTGATGAAAATGTTTGATTATAGATTGGATGCTTGGTTTAATTCTAGTCAAATACGCAAAAATTACACAAATCCAATGCAAATTGAAAGGTTTATTGGAATCTTTACCGAGTAAGTAATTGACTTAATATCTTCTCCGAATTTGCTCATTGGTCATTGGTATTTGCGCACGATCTTGTAAAAACTATTGAAAGCACATATCAAGATTCAGTTTTTTTTATTACCTTTTAATAATAATTAAGTAATCATTTTAAACCATTATTAATGACAATACGAATGAAGGAGGTAACTCAATTCATATTAATAATTTAATTTTTATATTTTTCAGCTTACTTTTTGAAGTCTCATCAGTAGAAAAATATTTACGAGTCCAATTAGATTTAGTGTTTAATACTAACGTAGGGGATGAATTTATCGATTCACGTATAACACCCATTAAAGAACATATTAAACAACTGAAATCAGATTGTGAATTACAAGTATCACGTGGTGTACAACCATATCCATCAGTAAATCGAGTCACATCATATCCCAGTTAGATAGAGTTTCATAAAATTCTATGAAGGCTAAAGTTAAAGTTTCTATCTTGTCAGCATAAACATTTATAACATTTATACCTGACCTATTTTTGATTTTTAATTTTCTATTATATCTTTGTATTGTGTTAGATTGAACAAGATTTTTACAACAATTTGGTTTTATATTCCAAATGACATCTTTTTACACTTTTTGAATCTATTTTGCCGATAATTGCCACACTCTTGTACTTCTTGTACATGCTTTAATTTTTGCATGCAATCATTTCATGATTGGGTTACTTGACTCCAATAAATTTTGGGCTTGAAAGAATTTGAGTTCGTTTCGATCCCTTCACATGAAATTTTTATTGATATTAAAAAGAGTTTTAGAATTATTAGTTGTTTTTTACACCATTATCTCTTACTTTTTTAATTTAATTTTATTATTTATTTTTTCTTTCGAATTAAATAATTTTTTTTTTATGGCGTGATCAAAAATACATTATTTTTATTTTTATATTGCAATTGAAATGTATTTTTTTAATGGCTGATATTTGAAGCCGATTTTTAATAACTACCAAAAAGTAATGAAATCATTATCGAACGTGAATCAGGGTACTAAAGCGATCATGAATATAAATTTCGTGTGCCAGATTGTGCAAAGTTTAAATTTTAAAACTTTAATTTTAGCCAGAATCCAAGAAATCCTTTGTTAATTGTTTATTTTTCTTAATAGTTTGTAAAAATCATGTACCTGCATTTTATAAATGTTGCAAGTTAATTTTAATTATAAATTAATTTTAAACAAATTGGTTTTATTTTATTAAATTTACCCAGAATAATAATTATAATTAAATCAATTTCAGTTTTTGCTAATAATGCGTTTACCGATTTATTCTACAAAACGGCAGATTAAGTGTTTGGATTCCTAATATTGATTAGTGATGATATTTGTCTGGACGTTTCATAAAGAATGTATTTCACAGTCTTAATTAAAAAAAATAAAAGGAACTATTTTGAACATAAACCTTTTGTGTATTATAAAATAGTACAATAAAATATATAATTAAAAAAAAAAACTATAGTTTAGTTTTAAAAATAAAGAGTATAATGATTCAAAACATTTCAAGTATCCGATTTTTTATGTTTAAAAGGTCTTAACTGTTCCGTAAGCTCAGCGATTGTCTTCAAATCCTTTTTATGTTGTTCAATAAAAACACTTCGTTGTTCCATTAACAATTTTTGATAACGCTTTTCTATATCTCGTAAAAACGTGTTTTGATCGTCGGGTACGTCTTTTTGGTAAGTTAATTCAGCTCTTTGAGCGGCTAATTGAATCTTAAAATAAAGAAATTTTAATTATTGTAAAAAATCTCAAATAACAAAATTAATAAACTCAAATAGAGCCAGCCAATCTTACGAGTATTCAATATCCAAAAAGAAATACAAATAAAAAATTCGGTATTTAACAACGCCTGGAAAATCTATTTTCCATGCTTAAGGCCGACTCTATAAATATCTTATATATTAATAATACTATAAATACTTGCAAACTTCTTTCTCGTAATTCATGCTGTCGAATTAATGCAGATAAGTGATTTGCATATGTCTTTTCAGATATAATATGTTCCTGTTCTCTTTTCGCTAAACATTCACGTAGCATTTCCATTTTACGTTTTAACAAATTTACTTTTTGCGGCTCATTCTGTTTTGAAATAGATTGCAATTTTTTAACTTCATTTCGAAGCCTGAAAAATTTTAAAATTTAGTATGTATAATATTAAATATACGTTAGTATTCATTTTTAGTTAAACTTTGAAACAATCGGGTGTAAGTTCTTAATATCAACTAAGTATGGATGATGACAATATCTTATACATATTGCATACACTTTTTCACATTATGTATATTTATTATACGAGTATCAGAAAAAGGGGGGGGGGGCAAATTACAAACCACGCGTGGTGAAAAATCATCATATTGAGTCCTTCTGCCACCGTGATATTTTGTAACATCTAATAAATACCCCTTCTAATTATTACAGAATTGTTACTATAAATATTATCAAAGATAATAAACGAGAACTCTAGGATATTTCAATTTGGATTTGGCCCAATTTTCTCAGATCAATTTTTGTATTACATAAATACCTACGTATTTTCACTGCCAAGTTGTTATCAGTATGAATTAGCTAACTGTAATTACTCTTATTGTGTATGTTACTCGTTGCTAATTTAGTAACAATCTGCATGGACCTTTACCGTCGTTTGGTGACAGTCACAACAATAACATACAATTAGTAACGAGCAACATATACAATTTTTACAATTTCTCGTTCTTTCGAGTTAGTGCCATGCTCATGCGGAATGGAAAGCACAAATTAATAGATCCTAAAAATTAATTGTAAGAATTCTGTTGGCTAAATAGTAAGTCTTTTTAATAATATTGGCTCTAACTCCTCATATATATATATACATAGTATTATAGGTTTGCAGACGGTAATAAGTAATTTCTTTTAATTTTTGAAAAATTTTCTAAACCGTTAATTCGAACAATTAAATTCACAAAAATTTGTATATTCATTACTTTTTAGTGTAAATAGACCACAGTCATTTTAACAAATGGACAAAATTTATTGTACGTCTCATTAAGTGTAGGCAATATTTTTTATATCTGTGTTTACAGTTGCCTAACTTGAAAAATTAATGTACCTATGAAATTCATCTTCAATAATGGAATTTAAACGTTCAATTTCAATATTTTGAACATTTAATCGTTCTTCATAATTTCTTACTAAGTCATGTAGTTTTCTTTCATAGTTATCTATTAATTCATCATTTTTCATTTGAAAAAAATTCTCGATTCTACTCAGTTCTTGTGATAATTTTTCCTCAAATTCTAACAATTGTTTAAAATGTTCATTTTCCAACTTTGAAATGTCATGATTATAAGTATTTAAAGTTTCTTGAAATTGCACTTTAATTTTAGACTATAATAAAAAACAATTTTATTTAGCAGAATAATATTCAGGAAATTTATGATATTTGAGATGCTAAAAAATACCAATGAGAAAAATTGAACAGAATTTTCAATTTTATGTTGAATGCTATGTAACTTAAAACACATTTTACGAAGAGTTATCATATGATTCAGTAAGAGGAGAGAAGAAATTCTACGCAGATGAAACAAACTTTTAGACGATTGTTGGAAAATTCCATAGAAATGAATTGTATTTTTTAGCGCCCCAAATATATATCTAGGCAATTTTGCTTACTGAATTTTCTTGCGCTAAGTATATACTGCTTAATTTTCCATCAATTTCTTGTATACTTTTTTCGACGTTTATCAATTTTACACAAATATTCGATATTCGCATTTGAAAATAATCGATTAATTTTGTCCAATTTACGGCTATTGTATGCGAAGGATTTATAATTTCATTTATGAGAAAATTTTCTACATCTTTATGTAAATTTGTATCACCTGCACCTAATTAATTTTTTTAAACAATAAGAAGTCGAAAATCTACAGTGCGTCAATTTTGAAACCAATTGTCCTCACAATCAGGGCCGGTCTTAGCTATATATGCACCCTGGATGAGTCATGCATTTGCCGCCCTTTTAGATATATGAACTTGTATTTGAATATAAAAAACTTATTTCGAATTTGAACCATATTTTTACCCGACTATCAAGGTATGATAATGTTTTTTCGCGTGTCTTGTATGTATTTATATTTGTTTGTAAATATTATGTTCGTCTTAAAAATCCAAATATCCTTAGATAAGTGTTTGAAAAAAAGACAAAATGGGGAATTTTCGACGTTAAATAGTAATACGTTAAACAAAAAATTTACCAAACCTATCAAGTAGGGCGTCACTGAGGGGTTCACCCCCCTGTAATGCCGGCATTGTTCACAATGCATATATTTGGCCTTCTGGGTTTTAGTCTTTTATACAAAGTTTGAAAGCACTATAAGGACAAAAGTTTCCAAATAAATACTTGAAATATATAAAAATTTACTTAATTGAGCATTTTTTCTTGGGGAATGGATTACTGAAATATCTTTATTTTCATTTTCTCCTGTTGACCTAAATTATCTTAAAACGGTGAATTAAAATTGAATCATATTATCAAATATAAATTTTTTTTGAAATACCTCGGAATAAAATCTTGATTCTCGATCAGTATTCTTATATTTTGATTTAATAATTCCAATTTTTCATTACAAGTAGAGGAACACATTGGTAGCACACTTATTAGGTATAAAGTATAAACTTATAAATATATTTTTTGTAAATATTAAAATTCATAATTCAAAACATAGTTTTGACATATTTACATTGTAGGTAACTAGCAGTTACAGTATTTTCTATTTGTCTTCAAAAAACTCATATTTTTTTGTAAAACTACGAAAGATAAATATAAGACAATTTCCAACTTTGTACCCTTACATAATTAATAGTATAGAGACAATGAAAATTCGATAATAAAATGTCCGCGGATAATTTTTAAATGCATTTCATTTCAAATATTTAAGCTAATTTAATTTTTATACAGAGTTGTTCAAGTTATAACAGCAGGACTTCAGAATATGGTAAATAACTTATAGACTTCGCTACTTAAATATAGCCGGGAAAGCCTTCTTTTCTGGAAGGCTGTTTAAATTTTTGGGAGTATTAAGAAATCGGGTGATTAGTAAAAGAATTAGTAATTTTTGAACACAGTAGGTATGGCTTAAAGGACCCTTCTTGTTTTTATATTGAAAGCCTTATTAGAAGCTGCCGTTTATTGTGATAAAACTACGATAATCAGGGAGACTTGGGCGTTTCGAAACTGACTTTCGGGATTTATGACTATAACTTTAAATCATGAAGGATCTTTATAATATTGTGTGACAAATTCGAACATCCTGTATCTAGAAAAGAAAGCTTTCTCGGCTATAAATGTATTGAGAAATTATCAATATTTTAACTTTATCTATCATTTGCTGAAGTTTTACTGCTGTAGCTTGAACCACCCTGTAAATGGCAACCCAAAAAAAGTGTGAAAATCAAGATAAATTAATTTTTTAGATTATCAATTTTTCTTAACAATATTTCTTCTTAATCATATACTAGTGCAGGTGCTGGATGAAGTTGAGTTTGCCAAATATGAGGACCGCATTTTGTCAATTGATTCTTGTTCAGAAAAGCTTATATATTAATGTTGCTATAAACGCCCCTATACCCTAAACCCTATTGGTCCAACTTTTGCACACCCCCGCCCCCTTCATAGAAACAGTTAAAAGTCATTTTTTTTGAACCAAGTAAAAACTACCCTAAGTTTTTTGGGACATTAAATGTAAAAAGGGCCCCTTGTGATTTTGCACACTTAACTTCACCCAGCACCCGCTCTGTACAGTTTTTGCATATGCTGCATATCATTATTTAAAAATTAAATGTGACATCTGTTGCATGTCAATAAAAACAAGTGAAAACAAACAATTGACTGAGTTAATTGAAATACCATGTATAGACAGTATTGCTTACTTTGGACCTAATGACCCTAGGGATCCAAGACCCAATTGACCTATGTGGCTCATTTACGAACTTGACTTCACTTTTTACGTATTAAGCACGCTATAAAAATTTCGCTTGATATCTCTTTTCGTTTTTGAGTAATCGTGATGACAAACGACAGACAGATAGACAGACAACCGGAAATGGACTAATTAGGTGATTTTATGAACACCAATACCAAAATTTTTTCATAGCATCTTGGGACTAAACTTGCTATACCTTGGTATATTCCATATACATGGTATAAAAATCTGTGGTTGACACTTTTCATTTTCGAGATAAATTGTGATAATTTTGTTACATTTGGGTAATAATTTTTTGATTTAGTTAATGATAGTTCAGAACAGTACCTACAATTATCCATGTCTTAGGAGTTTTAAGGACTTAATATTATCTCGATCATAAATTGCATTAATCATACACTACTCAAAAATATGCCTGGCATAGGGTAATAACTTACATTTTACAGTCCTTATGAAGGAGTCAAGCTTGCACCTGGCTAGTTTTTGTTTTTATGATTTATCGGATAGTGGCATTTTTTTTGAATTTTTTTTAAAACAATTATTCATTATTCTTTATCGATTAATCTGGACATACTTACAGTAGACTGGGGTGAACAAATTTGAAGAATAAAAGAAACAAAGGATAAATGTGTTTATTGAGAAACTTACGAATACTAATCCCACGACCAACCATCGAATTAAATCGACTTTTGCATTTTTTGATCCAAAATTATCCAATATATTTTTCGATTTTGTGATGATTTTGTATTATTGTAAGTGTTAGGAACTGTAATTTTTGGTAAAGTTTCACATATTTATTTTTAACTTAAAAAATGTTTGTTTGTGTTATATGAATAAATTTAGTTACTGAAGATGATTGCGTTGCAATCGAAATATTGATATTTAGCGAAATGTAAGGAAATTATGAGGAATACAAATACGGCTAACACAATCAATTTCGAGTTAAATCAGCAAAGGCTATGAATGAATCTGGCGAACCTTTTTCGTACGAGTCTAAGGCACTTTACCGAGTTTTTTTAATGCAGGTATTACTTTTTCAAATTTAATTTGCAAAAAAAATGTTTTTCACATATTAATTTATGCGTGACCTGTAATATTTAAAATGTGTTATCAATTTTTATTTAAACTGCTTTTAAAAACATGATAATATTTAATGTCTGAAGCCGGTTTAGTAAATATAGTTACTTAACGGAGATAGCTAAATTCTTTTTTAACATATGGGTATTGTCAAGGCAATAAATACATTAAGTACTAACGGAATTTTATCTCTCTGGGTGATTAAAGTAGGATTAATTAATTCACCTATTTTATTGACATACTTCCTCTATTGATTTATATTTTATAATTAAAAATATTAAAAATACCCAGAGTCTTCTTTTCAACGATAAACTAAGTGTTCAATTAATTTAGATCTATGCTTGTAAAAAGCCATCGTCTTTTTACATGCTGATCTAATGGTTTAAAAACCAAAGGAATAAAACTGATTATGTAGACGTCATGTTGATAAATCTTAAAAATTTGTTAATTAGGACGAAATATAAAAATATTTGATTCTAGTCTATTACTTCCATGCTCAAGCACGGACCCAAGGTGCGGTTTTTGGGACAAGCTAGTTTCAGGCACAGTAATACCCAGAAAACACTAGTGTTTATTATAATGTATAAAGTAGGCATATTTAGCCATCGCGCAATTCTAAATTAGCGTAATTCGGGAAATTACTATATTTAATAAACAAATATTAATTCCTGGACACGATAGGCATCTTGTCCATGGTTAATGCGCGTCGGGTATTTAAATTCATGCTGTAATGAGATTCATGCTTAATCATGAAGGGCAAGGCCCTAGGATGTTCATGGAGTAATAAACACCGAAATGAACTTGAGAGGATGAATTGTATAAAACTATTAGTTACTCAGAAACAGTAATAAAAGATCTGAGTTCATATGGCTCTGAATCTTGCTCTCTTTTTTACTGAATATGTGTTGATTTTTTAAACAAATTCACACAAGATGGAGTATTTACAGAAACTTATAGTGGGCTGGGCTAGCGCAAAAATTGATTTTCAATCCATTTTAGACTTTGAAACTAAAATAATTGTGGAAGAAACATCAATTTAGGCAAGTAAAATAAAAATTTCGTTAGATTATTTTGACTTTTAACGGAAACTCGTAAGGCCTTCTATTTCTTCTACACTACCAAATGATAATCCAAGAAGGTTCAGAATTAATTACTGGAGGAATTATTACCAAATTATTTAACGAATTACATATTGGATGATATCGAAGCTATGTTTTCTCATGCACCAGAAATACGGAAATTCATCTGGTATCCAGTTTTTTTCAAACAAATTATTTTGTACAATTTCATAGTCTTATTAGTAATAAAACGGACCTTAGTTGGTATTGAGTGTTCAAAATTTGGTGAGCGCATTTTTTTGAGTTGGATTTTCGAAACTAGTGCGATGTGACTACTGTTGAAGGACTCGTGAAGTGTTGAAAGCAGTAGGCTTACGGTTGAGGTAGAAATATATCTTTCATCTACTACTTTCTTTTGAAGGTGAAAAAATTCTATTTTCAACTGATTTTCTACAGATACATGCTTTTGGAATATTTGAGCTTTTTTTGTTTATTTCATATATGTTTGAAAACACTATATGTGAGATTCAAAAGGTATAAACACGCCTTCTGCCTCGATAATGGAGACTTGAAAGTGGATGGTAAAATAGTGATTTTTGGCATACTTAAGTATTTTGTTATTTCATATTTTTCGTAAACGTTCCTACTTTCTAGGCGATCTAAAAGAGAAAACTTGCTCGTCAATTCTTGTATATTTAAAACCTGTTCGCGTCTGTTTTATAGTGTGTGGTCCAAGTATTCACGTTTTTCTGTAAATATTCATTAGTTTCAAACAAAATTGAGGAAGACATCAAGTAATGTTTTTTATAATAAAACTTTCAAAACTTAGGTACCTAACAAAAATACAATTATAATTATTTTCGTTAATAAAATAAGTTAAGGGTGTATTTTGTAGGTGTAGATTGTGTGTTTTTTTTTTATTTTAACCGTGGAACCCGTTAGACAGGTATACGTACATATTACATACATACAATGCATATTATAAGCTCTTTGCTGCACTACATATGCATTTTATGTGCAGGAGGAATAGATAGAACTTATACATTTAAAACTATATATGTTATTCGTGATGGCCGAATTTAGCTATTGGACAAAATTTTTGCTCACAATGCGTTTAAAAAGCATAAATAGCCATAACCTGTTGTATTTATTCTTTATCGAATATCCGTTTGGATTAAAACTTATCATTTTTTAAAAAACAAATACGCCAAATGCACAATATCTTTTTTGATAAAGAAAAGGGATTTCAACTCGTGTAATACTAGCTTTAGTAAGCCGTTAAAAACCTACGGAAAAGTGGTTTATGCGGGAACCTCCTGAATTGTTTAAAGAAAATCTTTCTGATTGAAGCTACACACTGTGAGAATTTAGTGTTATGTTTTTTCGTTTTACAGTTATGGGCGGGGACATAAAAATGGAATATTCAGGTGATTTTATTTTCATTTCTGTACCAAAAGTTCGTTTGAACCGTAAATATTAATATCTAAGCATCATATATACTGATGTTGATCTACAATAAAATATCACTACTTTAGAGTATTGACAGAATTATGGGAGTAACAAATTAGTCTTTGATGGGCAACAATAGAATTAATTACAATGCCTTAAATATAAGCAAATAAGAGTTTGAATTTGTTATCTTTTTTTTGACCAATTGAAAATTTTAACTTAACTTTTTTGGCTAATTACGAATTAATATCCGGCAATGTTATTTCTAAAAAATAAATCCACAGCTGATGCTCTAGAGATTATTTTAAACTATTGAAAACTCCTGGAGTAGGATATTATTTAGGCCAGGAAAATTTTTATATATTCAAAACATTTCATTAGTCAGGACTGACTGGTAAATAATTAATTAGATATAGAAATTGGGAAAAGCTTTATGCGTATACTTCATCTATGGAACTTGGGAAGCTAAGCAGACAAGTAAATGTTTAGAACAAGGTGTTTAAGTTGGCTACATATGGAGAAATTTTAAAAAGTTTACGTAAAAAAGTTATTCTTTATAAAAATCTCTAGTTTCGTAAATATTATCATTCAGCTAACAATTACATGTATAGAACGCGAAGGAGGATGCGTTTGCAAAATTTAATTTAAAAGTAGAAAAAACATTGCCATCGTTAATAATACATTCCTAAACAGTTAGCTTCAATTCATTTTTGCCTCAACGTATCCACCTTCGTGTTCCATACATGTAATTGTTTTTTTACAAAATTGTTTAAATACACTCCTACATTTCTCGAGAGTGATTTAAATTGTCTTTATATAAGTTGTCGTGTAATGAAGAAGGAACTGGCTTTGTAATAGACTTGGAGATGCTAACACAAAATAACTATTGAAAGGAAAATGATGATCACAGTGTTGGCCCTCGGGGTGTTATCTGCAAGTTTATAACTTCAATAAATTTTATGCACATAGTTGTATATTTTGTTGTGGACAAAAATTTTGACAACAGTTAAACTCGCTTACTGCTAATAAATATATATACAACAAGCCGGTCACTCAGCCGCGCCGGTAAGAAGACAACTAAACCGACCTATGTATATATAGTGTATAGGGCAACAGTCATTTGGGTGGTTTTTTGATAGAAGAGGAATTTATGTATTTCACTCTCATACGTGTGTAGCAGTTCACAGGACGTACAATATTTTTAGTTAACTATACACCGCGTCGCGAACGCGGACGCGTAATATTGTATACCCGTGCCTGTGTTTATATTCTATTTGAAATAAGTACGATTGCATATGAATGTTCAACCGTTTCAAATAATAATACAAAAAAATATGAAACATTTTATATCTATCTAAAATATTATTTTAGTTCCAAGTCTTTCATAAGAGACTTAAGTACCATACTTAAATATTACAACAATAGGATTACAAATTAATTGTTTATTATTATTGTTACAATAATGCATCGTGTTTGATCAGTGAAATAGTGATTTTAATATCAAATTTTGAAATAATAATTGTTATTATTATTTTTTTTTGTTTATTACGGTTTAGTTTGTGTTTGAGTTTGATTTTTTGATTGGTGTTTTATAAGTGAATTGTTTTTTTGAAAACAATTATGATTATTTTTTTATTATTTTTCAACTAATAGGTGGGTTTGATTTAAACTTTTCTGTTATTGTTATTGTAACGTTAAATTAATTGAAAGTTTTGTTTTGAAATTGAATTTATTTCTATTGTTTAGTTTTTTTTATTTTTATTATTGTTTTATTTTGTTTATTTTTTGATATTGTGCTATTTTCTGGAAATTTAAAAACGGTGAGATACATCAAATCGATTTAAATTTCTTTGAAATGTTATTAAATTTGTTATAGGTATTATTGTTGAATTGTTTATTTTAATGGGTAAAATTAAATTTTTTATTTCGGCCCAGCGCTGATATTTTTCTATACCTATAGTTCAATCAATTGTAAGTTCTTCGTTTGGGTTTATCGAAAAATACAATCCAGACGTTTGTATTTGCTCTGGTGAAAATATAAGGGGAAGGTAAAACTTTTACTGAAAGTTATTTCATAAATTCCTAGTTTAGTAGCTAAACCAAACTAATTTTGAAACAAAAATTGCCGATTTGGGATTAATAGAGAAATTAAAATATGCAAACAACGATTGATTATTAGCAATTTTACTGTTGCGCTGAAATTCTTATAAACTTTTAGCGTTTTTGGTATTGAGGAATGGTTATCGTTTTATCCAGTAAGAATAGTTCTCGAATTAGGTCCCACCTAAATTTCTAGAACAATTGCATAACTTATTTCTTCTAAATAGAATTATGGTAAAAATTTCATTATAGCGTTTTCGAACTTACTTAAAACAATTTTTTTTTTTTTTTAATTTTTTTTTTTTAGTTAATTATGATTACCATTTTTTTTGGTAATATTTTTGTTGGGGCTGCGAGCCGTCAATTTTAGAATAAGCAAAGTTATAGAGAATAAATAGCCCCTAAAGGTCAAACCGTGATGGACTTATTATTATTCTCCTGAAGGTCAAACCGTGATGGGCCTATTATCTATCGATATTTTTGTTTTATTGAATAAAGTTTTCCCATGTTCATAAACATTTTAACAATGTGTACTATTTTATTTAACACAATGCGTTGCTAAAATGCACGTTGATGAGATCAACGGTCGTTAAAATCAACGTTCGTTAATGACACCATGTCTCCTCAGTTTGAAAAACGCAACAACATAATTTCACATGGATTTTAAGTTAAATTATTTTAATTTATTCATTGTAAAGGTCCTGAAGATTTCTTCGAACGGCTTAATTAAATAAAACTATATTTGGTAAAATCATATAATTTAATTAATTAAATAAATATTACACTTATACACGCAATTCGCAATCAACAGCGTTGTTAAATCTAATTAATACATACTTTATTCAAATTGAGAGTCCTTTCTACCCTTCGTAAACATATTGTTGGCATTTGGTTTCTAGACAAATAAATTATTCAACTAGTTTTTTATTGTTCGTATTTATTATATAATTGACAAACCCTGTGGTGTATGACCTTTGGAGGTTAGACCAATCACTTTCTAATTCAGAAGATCAATATAGAGCAAAATAAAACTTTTACAGCATCATGATAAATATTTTGATTTTATTAATATTAAACTCAAAATTACAAATTTTATGCCCAAACTCAATTAATACAAATAGCTCGATAATTTTATTGCAGAAAAAAAAGGCATATGATAAATTTTAGAAAAATTAATTTTCTTAAACTTTGCTCTTTATAACATTTTAACATACTTTTATAAGCTTGATCTGTATGTATGTATGCATGTAACGGAATCCATTACCCAACTTGTATACATTATTGTCTAATTAACTTGAAAATTTGCACTTCATCAAGGACGAATGCTAATACAATAATTTAATAACTTCCTGATCAGGATCACGAGGATATTATTAATAATACTTTAATAATAATATCGTAGTGGCGATGGTGCCCGCTCCTCATGTGGAAGGTCGTGAGGTCGAAAACTAACCAAGTTAATAAATTTGTTTTATATTCTACTTTGTTATCCAAAGAGTAAACAATCTTTTACTGAGCGTGACTAAAAAATAAGAACATAAATTATTGTTTAAAAATAAATTATTACACGACGAGTTTCCCACCCGCTTCGCTAGGAAATTTCAACCTTTTTATTGAAAACAAAGACTACCGTATTATAGACTTACTTTGTTCCCACTTTTGTTAACAACTTCAAGGGTTTTAATTTTTGTTGTAGAACCTTAATTTTTTTGAAAATAATATACAACCCATGTTACTCGCTGATAATGAAACTTTCTATAGGTGAATGAATTTTTAAAATCGGTCCAGTAGTTTTTCAGTTTATCCATTACAAACAGAAAAACAAAAAATCAAATTTTTGTTCTTTATATAGTGTAGTTATATGTATTTAAAAAAACGATAACTAAAACCTTTCGTAAAATATCGTAAAATTTTCAATTTTAATTTTCGGGGTGAAGACAATACCTTTCTGTCGGAAAGTTAAAAATACGGTTACTGACTTTCAACGACGCGTGTCGAAAGGTCACTCATTACAATAGCTGTTCTAGTAGTAGTATGTACAACTTTTTTCCCTCTCGTTTTAAAATATTAAAATCATCCCCTTGTCTAATTTTTTCTTTTTTGAAATTTGAATTATTTATTATATAAAATTGTTTTGTTGTTCTTTGAGGTGGGTTTGCATTCATGTACCGTAAATATTAATTTTGAGATTAGAGTTTGATAATTTTTAAATTTGAACTAGAAACTAATTATTTTTTAAATTAATTGTGATGGTTTTTAAAATTCCTCTTTTGTACGTTACGAATAAATTTAAGATTAATGTACTTTTCTTTGAATTTATTTATTTTTATTTTTTGTTGCCAACTCTCGACCATTTCGTTAATTCTCAATGTAGAGTAATTTGCAAAAATGGATCAATTGTGATGATTATTATTTTAATCGAAAGATATAAAATACAAATATTTACTGGGAATATTTGGGCTAGTCTTAATTTGACTTCACTAATTATTGTTTTTAATTTAATTACAGTACGATTAATAAAAGAAATAATTGTTTTGAATGTTAGATAGATATGTGATGTGATTAAAGGTATTTCTTGCACGCATATTTTTAATCTGTAAACATATACATACTATAATACATAGTTTGTGTATAAGGTGGTCTTTTTGCTTTTTATAATTTGACTAAATAAAAAGATTCTGAAAATATAGAAATTCTAAATTTAGGAAAATATGAAAGCCTTTTGGCAATTTTAGACATCTGTTCTGTGAGGGAAATCGGATAGTCTCCGTGATAAGCTAAACATAGATGCTCCGTGATGTTTTAAATAAGAAAGAAGCCATAACAAGTACACTTTGATTGTTGCAATTTCGTGAAAGACTTACTACATTCTTTATTATATTATTTAACTTTAATCGGTTAAAACTATAACTTGAATATATTTGAAAAGGGTAGTGGTTATATTGAGCATCACCATAAGAGAAATAAAATCTAAATTTAGGTTAATAATATCTGGATTTGAAACTTTGAACTCATCATGTGTCTTGGAAGAAGATCGTACAGAGAAACTTAAGATAACATACCCCACTTGTGGTGAGATCAACGGTATCGATAGAATCATGTTAGATTCGTTTGTTTGTTTAATAAATTTCTAAACAGAACTGCAAATAGCTTCATAGATGCATTAACTAAATTGTGTAGATACAATGAAATTCAGCAATTAAAAGGAGAAGGTGTAGTACTTAGAATTAAAATTTTCTTTTAAGTTTTGTTTTTGAAAACACTTTTTAAAATATCGCAGTAAAAATTGTCTCTGTTTATAGCAATTTTTTTCTTAAACACTCGTGAATTTAAATATTTAACAACTATCAATAAAATCGTGTGATTCATGGTACATATAAATTGTGATTCATGGTTCAATGTCATAATATACCATGGAATACAACCGAATATACTTAGAAACACCTCTACCAATTGTACCTGGAGACGCTCTCTTCGTTGATTATAATTTGTAAAACAATATGCAATTTTCAGATTTTAAATAGACAGAATTTTTAATTATCCTATAAAAATTATTTCTTTTATTCAAAAATAAAACCACATTGACAACAAGTCGTCAGCCTACCTGCATTCTGAAAAATACCCTCATATCAATACGAATGCCTTCCAGTAAATACTAATATCATCCGAAAAACTACAGAATGATTCAAGGTACATTTTACTCTAGGTGCAACATGTTAAGCTTTTATGATTTTATGCAGTTATTTGCGCTCCCACCATATTTTTAAAAAATAAATTTAAAACTGTATCAAAAGTTTCGCCTTTTTCTCTGAAACTTTACAATCAAAATAAGTCACAGAAAACTGCCATTTAAATTAGTGATAGGTTATATTTTTTCGAAAAACATTTTTAATATTTCGATCTCATCCTATACTTGCATTTAAATATTTATAAGTAAGAATTCTAAATAAAGAACCATCTTAAGATGTACTCGTATAATATTAAGTTCTAATATCATAACAAAACAACAAACCAAACAACATCTCTTAAAGAAGATACGACTTAGGTCTGAGATACCTATGACTATAATACCTATTACACAAAGGTATAATTATATTACATAAACAGCCACATTCCTTTTTCTGAAATATGAGACATCATCAGAGAAATGTTTTTTTTTTTTTTTAATAAACTAATCGTTCGCGTATAAGGTATATAAAAAAAACACACATTATGGGTGAGTGTCATACCTTGTATCAAAATTTACATTTGTATATTGTTTAAGAATGCACGAGCGCCAGAGCAAATTTGGATAAAAGGCTTGATTTTTCTTTTATATGAAGTTGGATTAAGTCTAAATCAATTCTGAATATTTTAAGGGGGGTTGCCCGATTATTTAAATAAAGTGACTTCAAAAGTGGGCATATTTAACATTGGCCTTGAATGAACGGCCTTGAATGAAAAAACGGTAGATGGATGCTATGTTTTCATAGATTTCTCCAAAACTAGTCAGTGGAAATTAACAAAAAACTATTGAAATGAAAATAAAAAAAGGCTATATAAGCAGGATATATAATTCGAAAACTACTGAATGGATTTTAATGAAACTGTAGAATAAAATAGCTCATACGACATCAGAATAACACATAGATTATATATCATTAATGAAGATAGTAGTTACCCGCACTCTTCAATGGACGATTTTGATGTTAAAAGCAAAATAATTTCGTTTCATAACAAAAAGTAACATATATTTCGAGTGTTTGATGGGTGGACAAGAGAGGGTAAGGGAGGTGAAGGCAATAACGCGGTGGTCTTTACTTTTAAAATGAAACTTAGCCAGTGAAGCAGGCGAATAACTTCTAGTATGAAAAAAAGACTACTTAAATACTCTTAAAGGGCAAAAAAAAAAGTGACTTTTTGATCAAATTTCATTGCAGCCACTTAAATCATAAATGGCTGTATGGTAAAGAGTATAGCTATCAGCTTTTACTTTGTAACGACATTGCAATTGCGTTTCTATCGAATGTATGTACATTCGATAGATACGACTTGGCTTTGTAGACAAACATTACCTAAGCAACGCTTGTTATTTATACTCCACGTAATTGCGGAATAAATTCTCGAATATAGTTCTTTTGGTTGTATTTCGAAATTATGTGGAGTACAAACAACAGGCGTTGCTTAGGTAATGTGTGCCTAAAAAGCAAAGTCGTAAATGTATAAAAAGCCATTACTGAAATTTCGAACCACTTTCTTAAATGATTATTGAATACTGTATTCATATTGGTTGCATAAACGAGGGTAGCCTTCTTTAATTTTTTACGTACCGCTTTTTAACTGTGCAAAGTTACATTTAAGGGCTAGTATACCATCAGAATAAATGCCTCTGATAACTTTTGTTACATATAATTGCTATCCTATAGAAAACAATATTTTTCAAGACATTGAAGGGCGAACCAAGGTACATTGCTCTCAAGGTACAACACCTCATCCTATATAAAAAAACACATTATATTATGACATATTTATAAATTATTATCCAAACTATTATGTAAATATATAATTTTGTCGTACATACATATAAGAGACATTTTAAAATATAATTAGTGTGTTTTCTTTTAAATTTGCATCATGTTTCATGTTCTTCTATTAATTAGTGAATGAAATAATATTATAATTAGAGGAATCTGTTTGTCAACTTAATTATTAATATATCAAACGATTTAATTTGAATTGAACGTTGGTGTTCTTTGATATTATTTATTGCACAATAATTACCTAAATTTTTTAAATAAAATAAATTTTTTATTATGCAGTTTATTAAGCAAATAAAAATGTCATTTAATTTTATTAAATTTATAGCTGCACAACATCCAAGCCGTCGTTATTTAAGACCGCTTTTCTCATAAGTTGTCCTTATGGAGGAGCTGTTATATTTATTCATTCATAACTTAAATCCATCTTTACATTGATTTTCCGATTGTTTTATAAATTATTCTATTTAAAATTCGGCATCTTCATACACTTAGCAGGGATAGTACCATTTTCTAGGTACATGGCTTTGGAATTTCGGAAAAAAAGGATATTGCCAAAACGGCAACCTGAAAAATTGGAAATTAGACACATAATGCCCCTGCTAAAGGATATTGCATAACGTTATTGTATTTACAAGAAAGTCAGTGGCGTTATAGGATTTTTTCTCGAAACGAGGTTTGGAGATTATTATTACCGTTAGTTTACCCATATTTTTACCGTTAGTTTTCGAAATTTGTGATCATGAGCTTTAAATCAGGAAGAATTTTTAGGCCACTCATAATACTATTCAATTTTCAATTACTCTTAGAAGTCGTTTTGGTCATATTTACAAATTCCCTTCTTTCTTTCAAAGGGGCTCGAACTGTCCTCAGAAAAATTCATTTTTTGTAGCCATTGATCCATTTTACAAATTAAGTTTGCGATTCGTTGACAAAATTATAATTTATTCGCAATGCGATCTTCGGAGGACCTCCTAAAAGTTAAAGACGGCCCTGGTTTTACTAGGTGATACCTTACGAAAGACCTGTCTCTCAAAACGATGGACCGATTATTGTGAATTTAGTTTAACGATTCCCGTGACTTTAATGCTACATCTAGGTTCGTTGTTTAATATATACTCATCTTGCATGATCATTAAAAATGGCAATCTGTCCAAAATTATAACGAAACAAAGATAACTTTTAACTCATGGGGCCTTGAATCCCATTGAGACAAACAAACAAGCATCTCTGATTTATTACATTTATAGTGGGACAAGACAAGACAAAAACAAAACAAAACAAAATACTTTCTCATATAAATGTAATTTAAAATTCACGTATGCGTAAACATATATAAACAAGAATTCCCCATTATAATTTATATTCAGAAATTTTGTAGATGTTTTACCTCCATGTATAAACAACAAGAATCGGTTGAACACTTGCTAACAAAAGTTTAAATGTAAAAACATATTTTTTTATAAATAAATAAACAACTTTTGTTGGAATTTTTTTTTCGTTAATATCATTGTAAATTGGGCCAAATTTTGGCGCCCAATTTCTCCAAGACTGTAAAAGATAGGAAGTTGAAAATTTGCAGGTAGCTTCAACTAGCAGTCTTGCGAAACATTTTCCAAAAACGAAAAAAATACTAGAAAATACTTTTGAAAATTTTCGAAATTCTTTCCAAAATGTCCAATTTATAAAAAAATTATGCAAGCACTGACATTCAACACTTTCTATACCGTGTATTTCAACAATTTACTCAATCAATTGTTTGTTATACCATGTATATATGAAATATACATAGAATATTAAATTTAGTCCCAAGTTTGTAACGCTTAGAAACATTGATGCTACGAATAAAATTTTGGTATAGGTGTTCATAGAATCATCTAATTAGTCCAGTTTCGGTCGTCCGTCAGTCCGTCCGTCTGTAAACACGAGAACTCAAAAACGAAAAAAAATATAAAGCTGAAATTTGTACAGCGCACTCAGGACGTAAAAAGTTAGGTCGAGTTCTTAAATGAGCAACATAGGTTAATTGGATTTTGAGTCCGCAGGACCCATATTGTAAACTGTTAGAGATAGAACAAAGAATAAAATATTAAAAAATGTTCCTTATAAAAAAATAAACAACTTTTGTTTGAAACATTTCTTTGTAAACATCACTATTTACTCACGAGAGCACACATTAGATGCAAATTTTAAAGTATGTATTAATATGGGATTGTCAGTTATGTATGTATGACATGTATAGATATATGTGTAATGTGATAGAGTAATCAACACTGTCTATACATGGTATTTCAACAAGTAACTCAGTCAATTGTTTGTTTTCATTCGTTTTCATTTAATTTGTATATAGATGTCAAGTGAAGTTTTCACACAATATTTTTGCAGTTTTGTTAAACAAAGTCTCTGTTGTGTTTTTAGACAGAACATATAAAATATTTATTATACTGACTGTTTTTATTATTACCTATACGAAATTCAATTCTCCCTTAAAAGAGCTAAAGTTAATTTTTTTTTTTTTTGTTAACATGTTGATGTGAATCAACAGTGAATAAACAGAGTTAACGATATAGTAAATAATAAAAATAAAATTTTATATGTTTTAACTTAGAGTTGTAAAAATTATTATTTTTTATCATCCATGCAGAACTTTATATCCGCTCTAGGATATGTCACAAATACACACATTTTATGTGTATAGTAGTCATAGCGTTACAAATTGTTCTTTTAGGTAGGCTAAAAATTACGACTAACAAATAACTTATAACTTGTTTTTATTAAAAAAAAAATATTGTTTCAAAAACTATGACCATATGTGAGAAATTGACTCCTGTGATACTGACTTTTACTTTGGTTGTAATTTAATACTGTAAACAGATATTGCAACTCATTTTCATTTACTTCCAGGCCCCTATTTTCCACTGGATACTTTGGGGAAGAGCCTTGGGCACTCGACTGGCTCCCAAAAAAATCATTCTTTGCAGCTGTCGTTTCATGCTACGTTTTAAGTACACGATTTAACGACAAAATAATTGTTTTGCATTCTCGATTAAAAAATGTCATGTTCAAAGACAGTTTTTAGTTAACTGATTAACGATTTTGGTTACCGATCTGAAAACTAGATGTGTACTCAAATAGAATTTAGATCGATTTTTCGGCACCAACTAATGCTAAGAGTTACTTTTCCGAATCATATTAAAACAATATCTATCCACTTATTGTGATTACAAAGAATAACTTCAATTTTTCTCTTTTTTCCTTATCTACATAAGGGTCCCGTGATTAAATGTGCCAAGAATCCCCAAAATATTAAAGGCGGCTATGCGTATTTTTATTTATCTTATCGATTTGTTCGTTGGACCACTGGAGCTTTATAATGTACCGCAACACCCAATATTGATATTTAAACACTAGTATTTGCGTTAATGTATTTATTTATTAAACAAATGAAAACACATTTAAACAAGTGAAAACAAACAATTGACTGAGTTAATTATTGAAATACCATGTATAGACAGTGTTGATTAATCGTTTGTATTTTTACGTCATGTAAGAAAAGAAAGATAGCCATTCTTTCATAGCCACACATCACTGGTAAACGAAAAAATGTTTCAAAGAAAAGTTATTTATTTTTTGATAAGGAACATTTTTTACATTTAATCTTTTGTTCTATCTCTAACGGTTCACAAGATCAGTCCTACGGACCTAAGGCTCAATTGATCTTGGTTGCTCATTTACGAACTCGACCTCAATTTTTACGTCCTGAACACGCTATAAAAAGTTTACCGTGGTATTTATTTGCGTTTTTGAGTTATCGTGTTGTCAGACAGACAGACGGACAGACAACCGAAACTGCACTAATTAGGTGATTTTATGAACACCTATACCAAAGTTTTGTTCGTGCCATCAATATTTTTAAACGTTACAAACTTGGGACTAAACTTAGTATACCTTAATAATATATATTACATATATACAGGGTATAAAAATTCACCAAGTATAGGGTTATTCCGTAAATAATTTAATCTTCTCAGAGTTACTTGCTAGGACAGTATTTAATATCCTTCATCCCGGTTGTTAAAATTGGCGTTATTTTCATACCTTCGACTCTTGCCTTGCCCTTGGCTTTTGTTTTCAGATTAACCATTATTTTCACTGGATACATTTTTCCCCATTCCCCATGATTGAACATCATGCATTTATATGTGAGCATTAACGTATATGAAATTCTTTGAACGTAATGCTTTCATGCAAACAAGCTGTGTTTTTTGATGCTGAAGTATGTATGTGTATGAGAAAATATTACCTTTCAAATTAATGTTAGATGAAAATTTATAATTTTGGTGGAAGCGAAGGGAAAAATATGTATCAATTGAAAAAAATGATGAATTAAATTAGTTTTTTAGTTTAAAACTAAGATGACATCTAGTGAAAAATGAATAAAAAAGTACAAAATAATTTTAACTTATTGTAAAATGTATAGTTAAATTCTTTCTAAATCTTTTCCTAGTTTTTATGAAAGTTATTTTTTAACGTAATATTAATAAGGAAGTTGTAACTTGTCACTTGGGCCCTTCAAGCGTGACTAAAATTGGAACGCTACTATTACGGATAATTATAATTTCAAACAGGTGAAAAGGGTAAATAATTGTGTATTATCTTACTACAATAAACGTCCTTGTTTTTCGAAAGACCCGTTTTTTTTCATATCTATCTTATTATGACAAAACAATAATACCTTTGTTTGACAGAATAATTACTAAAATAAACACGAACCTGTCAGGAAATTATGAACAGTAGGTAATAGAATTGAAAAAAAAAACAAGAAAAAAACTTCTTGAAAACCTCCAAGTATACATGACACATTTTTATTATACAAAAAATTATTTAAATTATTTATTTTGTAAAATTTAATTGTTCAATTTAATTCTACGACGTGTAAAAATATACAATTCATATTATTTTTTGTTTAAAAAAAATTTTCTTCTAATTTAATTTATTCAAAATTTTTTGTAATTAAACTGAATGATACATATTTTTTTTTACAAGTAAAAATAACAATAATTTTTTTGTTTGAAATGTGAAATTGTTCTGGGTACATTTGTTGCAATGATTAGTGTTTGATTTCTCTTTGATTTCCTGTGTTAAAGTATTGTTCATTAAATAATAGGAAAAAAAATAATTTTTTTTTCAACTTTTAATAATAATAATAAAAACATTACTCACTTTAGTTTCTTTAATATCGTTATACTATTTCCTGCTCGTAAATTATTGTTTTTGTTGTTGTAATTCATTAGTAATTATACGCGGATTATTGTGAGGATACACTTTACTTTTAACCCAAACAAAAAATCCTTTGTTAATACATGATTTTTGAACAAAATTATCAACTTTTGCCTGATAAAATACTTAGTTTAATGTTTATGTACGCTGTCGAGTATAAACATCCGCGGAAAGTTTAAATTAAATAAAAGTTATAACAAACACAATAATTAATTAAATTTCGATGTTTTTTCCAATTTTCTTGATCAATTTAGTATTATATAAATATACGTATTTCGACTACCATGTGCAGACCGTTAACAAATTCTGCAACGAATAACATACACTATTTATAAGAGTAGGATATTACGAATATCTAGTTCATACTGATGATGACTACATGGTAGTCGAAATATGTATTTATTTATAAAAATGATGGGAAATTGAGAAAAAAAATGCTCTATTGAAATTTTACTCATAAAGAGACCAGGCTAATTTTTAGTTGCAACTCAATTTTAAAATTTATGAATATACCGTATTTTTGTTATTCTAAGAAGATAATCGAATAATAATTGCAAAAATATTGTATCCGATATTTGACAAAACGGACAACATATTTGGCGTGCCTGTCTTCCGACAATCCAATAATTACAATTTCCAGACTATCGGACAACGAATTGTTTGATAGGATGTCGTGCGAAATGATTTTTGCAATTTTTTTTATTCATCAATTTTATGCATAATTATAATTTAGTTAGGCCTCGTACTTAGAAATAGAGGCTTTCCCAATGCTGCCCTTGTTATTATAAACTTGAATATAGTCAGAATATGAAGTAGGATAGTCTTATTATATTCACGATTTCATTGTTTTCTATTCTTTTTCAATTGCTGTACAAAATGTTACAAAATTGTTAAATGTAAAACTATGAAAGAATGTAAAAAATTATAATAATTATTAAATTTTTGTAAGAAAATAATTAATTTTTGGGTCTTGAAATCTTCAGTTGCGTGCAATGTAAGTTAATTAATGACTTGTGATTATGTTATAAGTGTAGAACGAAATTATAACTTAAAGCAATAATAATACATCATTGAGAAATGAATCATTGGGCACTGGTTGCCACAATAAATATTGTACCTACTTTATTTGATATGATATTATTATTTGATATGATAAGATTTTAAACGCATTTTTTTCATATTTTTGCTTTTCAAAGACACTTTTCAAACTAAAATTTTAGCTTATTATTAACAATTGCTCCGGAGCCCGTGACAGTAAAAATGAACTTACACGGATTTCGAAATTTCGCATATGAGTCAATACTATTTAACAATAGGTACAATATGGACTAGATGTGCCAGAGTTTATCCTGACAGAAATATTTTTTGCCAGGATTTTTTTATTTTTTACTGGCGTGGCCGATATTTTGGTCAAGTAACACCGAAATATATTTGGAAAGTTGAACCCAAAACGAATAAATTTAAAAAAAAAGTAATTCCGCGATAAAGGTAAAATTTTATTGGCTTTATATATATCAAAAATCAGTTTGACAGACCTTTCTGCCTCAATAAGAACTGTCACACCAAATTTTCCTGAAAATAGATAAAATTTGCAATAAAATGGTCTCTTACAAATTAATTTCCATGAGTCCTAGTCCATATTGTAGGTACCTATCATTAAATAGCATTGATTCATATTCGAAATTTCGAAGTCCGAGTAAGGGCAAATTTTACTGTCACAGGCTCGCCGGTTACAAGACTATTGAGACGAAGATGTGGGTATTGACAGATTAATTACCCGTTGTTTAGAAATGACTAATATATTGCGTGATATAATTGTTCATGTATATTAATAATGATGTTCCAATTTTTAAATACACAGCCCGTACATTACCATAAACAAATTTTTTTCTATTGTTTTAACGCGAAACTTTTTCACAAAAATTATTCATTCTTCTTAGTAAAATGGATACAAATTAACTATTTAAAATAATTGAAAATTACTCCAAATAAACGTTTTTTCTTCTTTTTTTTTACGTTCTTTTCGGTTCCCATAATTATTATTTCCTAACAGATAAATGTGTATATAAACGTATGTTGTATAAATTTTCTCATCAACATTTATGTTAAATAACAAGTTTTTAACACGCAAATGTATTCTGTAGATCATATACAGATTATAAACTTATTTTTTATGTAGTTCGTTCGTTGGGTTGTTGAAAAAAATGTTTTTATCTGATTTGATAAATTATCTAATTTTTATGTTAAAAAAAAAAAGAAGTGCTTTGTAATAATATTTGACTAATGATTATATTCATCTTAAGATATGTACTGTGGACGTACTTGTTTGCATAAGCTACTGGAAATTTAATTACACACGATTTATTACAGGCAGATTATAAATTTAATAGCGCATGTTGCCATTTCGCTTAACCTAAGGCTATTCAACGATCATAAAATTAAAAATTCTATCATGTAGTTTTTAATCATTTTTTGGAACTTTCTTGTAAATGCCATAGTCCGCTTTTCTTCATGCTAAGGATAAGCTGTAATATGTAGAAATTAATTTTATAAATTTTATGCCAATCATCAGACTGCGATGTGATTTTGGATATCATATCGTAGGAAATTTGTATTATACTATGTTTATATGAAATATATATAAAGGTAAACTAAGTTTAGTCCCAAGTTTGTAACGCTTAAAAATATTGATACTGCGAACAAAATTTTGGTATAGTTGTTCATAAAATCCATTGCAGGTTGTCCTTTTGTCTGTCTGTGGACACGATAACTCAAAAACGAAAAAATATTTTAATTTTTATAGTCTGCTCAGGACGTAAAAAGGTTGACATCGTAAATGGGCAACATATGTCAAGGTCTTCCGTCCGTAGGACTCATCTTGTAAATCGTTAAAGAAAGAACAAAATTTCAACAGTAAAAAATATTCCTTATAAGAAAAATAAAAAACAATTATTGTTTAAACTTTTTTTATCGTAAACATCACTGTTTCCCTCCCGTGATAGCTCAAATTCGGTTTGCAACATTATATAGTATGTATTATATGGCAATATCAGTTATGTGTGTCTGACACCACAGTAGTGTTGTATATACACGACTGTGACTGTCTAAGAGTGATTTTTCTATGCTTACATGACGTAAAAAACCATCGATTTCGTAATCAACACTGTTTATACATGGTATTTCAACAATTAACTCATTCAATTGTTAGTTTTCACTTATCATTCATTGGGTTATTAACCCCCGACACAACAAAAAGAAGGATGATATAAATTTAACTTGTGTATCTATGTCTTAATCTGGCACCGTTCCCCTGACAACGAACGAACCGATTTTGATTCAATTTGTTGTAGAAATTCTTGGGGAAAAAACTCTACAATTCCTTCAAATTAAGAATAAATCGTTGATAATCTGTATATTAGTTCAGAAAGTACCTAACAGGTGCCTATTCTGCCTATTAATTATCCCGGAGTGTCACCCTTTTTGGGGGGTTTTTTAAATTTTGTAAATTTTACTTTCTATATCTATAATCAAAATTTACATATTTGCTTAATCGATTATAGTTTGTAGAGTGGGGGGGGGGTAATATCTCTGATAAGAGTATAATTACAACATTTTACAATTTTAAATAATTTAAAAATTATTGTTAAATGATTTTAATTTGATAATTTTAGCAACAATTTACAATAATTTAAGATTATAATATGAATATTTATAACATTTTCTTATTATATACGAAGATGTTATTTTTTTCTTAAATAAAATGTTTAGGTCATTACCATCTATGGGCAAACTAAAAATACCATTTATATTATTATAGTAAATGGCAAACATATACACAAATTCTACACGTATGGTATAAGAATTACCTGTATACCGTGTGTCAAATTTTTAGTTTACTTTTAATGTCTCGATTTTGACGTCTCGATTTTATTACTATGCGGTTTTATGTACAGTTACGTTTAAGTGTTATACCGAATTCATTAAGCATATTTTCAACTTTCTCTCTCAAGCGGATGTTACTCTTTCAAACTCGTATTCGTAACTGGTAAGAGATAAAGGAATACATTGAATTATATAAAGATACTAGCGGCCCCGACGGACGTTGTCCCGTAAAAACGTAACTCCAATTCATGAATACCTATACTACGTTTAGCCTGTCCGGTAAACCCATCCCGCTAAACCCCAATTTAACTCCTATTTATTGGAGTGGCCTGACCTTCGACCTTTGGCCTGACCTTTGATAGTAGAGCTCGCTGCGCTCGCATATGGCTCTAATAAATGCCTATTGACAATACCTGAATACTATTAAAAATACATAGTACACATAGTATACATAATGTGATATGATTTATATGCGCTCCCACCATTTAATAAAATTTCATTTTTTTGGTACGGAGCCCTCAAAAACAGTTGTAGTGGACCGAATGGTAAATCTAAACCATTCTCCAATCCCCTTGAACTCACACAAAAAATTTCATCGAAATCGGTCCAGCCGTCTAGGAGGAGTTCAGTCACATACACACACACACAAGAAATATATATATTAAGATTATATGACAAAAAGCTAAAAAATTTTATTTGAGGTATTTTTTTAACATAACGGCAGAAATCGTATCAAAAAATCTGTCTAAAATTATCAGAAAGGACGTTGGTTTTTGTACGTGTTGGCACTTTCCACAATGGTAAAGAAAATTTAAAAATTCAACGCCAAAAAACATACTTAATTTCAGACAAATTTTTGGATTCGATTTCTGTCGAATGTACACTTTTTTCAATTAAATTCGTTTTTTCACGTGGAACCTTTTTCTAGATGAGAGTATTTTTCTATCATTTACCAATTACTAGAGCACGAGCTTGAAACAGACAATACCGATTAAAAACGAATGTTGAAAATGGGGTGTACAGATGGTCTAAAACCTTCGATATATTTCGAAAGCGAACAAAGTTTTGCCAGAGTTGCTACCTTAAAAACTACCTGAGGAGTACCTTATTCAATGGGCAAAAGAATTTTCCCAAATTTCTTGATGTTGGTTATTATTCGTTAAGCAACTCGACTAGTGCAAAAAATGTATTAGATAATTTCGATTCATTTTAATAAATATGGTAGGAGCGCAAATAAACGAACGGTTTATAGCATGAACATATATGTTAAGTTGCTTAATTGCGCGTCCACCATTTTTTTACTTTAATGTTAAATGTTAATAAAAGTCTTAATAGTTTTTCTGCGGGAAGTATAAATTTATACCATAGATATTCAGGTAAAATTCGTCGTTACCATAGATATCAGGTAAAAGTTTTTTGTCGAAATTTTTCTTGATCATTTCACATAAATGTAACTGAATAGTGGTGATACAGTTCTAATTTTTCTCTCTCTAGGCGCGAGTAGTAACAGTCTTGTTGTCTGAATCATTAGATTTTAAAAAACTTCATGAAAAAAAATAAAAAAATGTTAAACCCTATGATTTAGACGGCCTATAGTGGTCTAATTTCTCTGAATTTAAAAAAAAAATCATCTTTTCACATTTGATGAAGCTCCATTTCAACCATAGCCTATACGAAAATCGCGAGGTATAGCTGTTTAATATCTAATGTTTTTAAAGTCTAAGCCAACGGTGAAAACGTTTTATTTTTGCGTCGAGTTCGCCATTTAAAAAAATACTAAACTGCAAGCTGCCACGCTTTATCTTTGCTTTTTTGTTGTCAACACAACCCTGCAACCATGCACATTCAAATCTTGCATTAATTTTGTATTAATTCTGTTTAGTATCTCGCGGGCTCTAGTTGACTCGCGGTGGGACAGTTGCTCATTTTTTATTTTTAAAGCACAAATTTGTAGTGAACTCACTGTATACAAAATAATTATTATATTCATATAACTTATAAGATTGCTATTGTACCGATGACGATAAATAACACCACAAATAAATACCATTCATTAAGTAATTAATTTTTATAACATCAAGTCTGTTGTTGTTGTTGTTGTTGTTTAAGACTGTTGTTTTTTTTTAAAGCTGTGGGATGTGGATGATTGTTATAAAATAGTTTTGCGATACACATAAATAAAAAATTTGGTATTGAAATATTTACAAAATTATTATTATGTATATTATAATTTTGTTTTGTTTTAAAAAACATATTTGCATTGAAATATTTTAAGCAAATATTAGGGTTAATTTTTTCAAGGTAGTTCACTCATGATAATTGAAGCCGATAATATATTATATGTTATAATAGTTGGGTTTGCGCCAACGGGGATTTTTGCTCCTATCATTTCTATATACGCGCCTAGAAAGTCTTGTGTGGCTTAGTTATGCTTAGCTTATTAACTTTTTCCTCTACATGAATCGTTTTATCCAGCATCCAAGAAATTGTGCCTGGGTTCACACTTTCCTAACTTGCAACTTTTAAGGTGTCCGTTTGGTGGTTTATCAATTAAAATTTGATTCGATTTAAATCTAGTGTAAGTTTGCGTGCAAACTACCTTAATACAGTTCTGCATAATTTAATTAGACTAATAATTAGCTCAGCCCTGGTATAGTTTAGTGGGTGGACCTTGTGAATAAACAAAGAGTGTCCGAAATGACGAAAGAAATATTGCCATTGATAGGTGTAAAATACAGGAATATGTGCAGTGAGATTTGACTAAAAATTTAAGCTCTAGGCATAAGCTAAAATCCAGCACTGATAATTGTTTAAAGTAAATTGGAACAATTACTCAATGAAATTTGTGTCCTAAGTGGACTAGTTTCTCGCTTCGCAAGTCAAATAAATAAAATAAACTTGTTTTTCTGTGGGTATTTTGGATCAAATTTGTTTCATAAAGCAATCAAAAATATTTGTTCAATTTTCGAGACACTTAAAAAATATAATATATTTTTTGGTTTTAATGAAAATTGTCTTAAGAAATGAAAAATCATTAAATTTAAAGAAAAGCGTAAGAAATCGTCTATTCATTAAAATTCCAGGATTAACAAACGAAAATATTCTCCTAATAAAATTAGTTGTTGCTCTGAATAAACAGATAATTCTTAATGTTCTTCATTTCAAATCAGCCAACCTCTGCCGTTCTTTCAAGTTCTTCAAATATTTTTTTCATATATTTTAAATATTAATGTACCGATAAATTTTACATTCCATTATGAATTAAAATAACGCCTCAATTTCATAGTACTTAAATAAATTTTTTTTTCAAACCTGATGAAATGAATGTATACAAACACGTTGTTGACCTAGAGTTTGATAGATCATTTCTAGGTCAATGTTTTGGATAGGAATAGTATATATATGTGTATAATACATTTTTTTAGATCATTAATATAATAATAAAGACCTTGCTCATCAAATCAAAACAAGATTTTTTTTTCATTTTATTGGACATATTAAATGTGGTTTAGTAAGTCTTGTATTGTTATGATCATGTAAAATGAACAGTCTAAGTCGTAAAGAAGGCATAAAAACGGAAGCAGTTGTATAAATGATCCAGAGAAGCTCTGCGATTAGCTTCAAATTTTGTGCTTTAAATACTGCTACAGTTTTGTGGAATATTTAGAGTATTTGATGTTAAAAATTTATCGATGCGTAATTTTTATAAGAATTAAAGTAGTCAAAGTTCATAGTGTTGCTACAAAATATCATCCTTTTGTCTCGCCTTACCTTAATTAGAAATCAAAAATGGTTGCATAGAAATTTTTGTTGTCCGTATGAAACTGCTTTCTTCTTTCTTACTCAGAATTTAGAAAAATATTATTTTTACAGTCTCAAAAATATTGCAAATACAAATAAAACTGGAGTTTTGTAGAATATCTCCTTTTCCGTGTAATCTTTACCGAGAACCAAAATCGTGACTATTATCTCGCCTCTAAACAGTTTTATCCATAAAGTCTCGAAATTCGATTTTCTTGTAACTGATTGACGAAGGTTGAATGAAGTATCAAGAACACTTTGAGAATTTACTTGCTAGAGAATGGAATGCAAAGGTGAAAATATCAAGGATAGTGTTAAGTTGCGTAAAAACGCGTTGTTTTGACTGCAAGCGGGATAGTATCAAATATCTAGGAATGGGAATGTCGTAAGGAGGGTGATAAGATGCAGTCTCTTATTATTCCAACTTTCCTAACATAAATCATTGTACAGTTTTTTATGAACATGAATGTAACAAAGGGTTCTTAAGTCTTGAAAGACATGTTCAAAAAGTTAATTTCGATTTTAACACTTAGTTAAGAATATTTTAACACCACGTTTTTACACAAACGAAATTAATTTTGATTAATTAATTAATTTAGTTGATACATTTAATAGAAGTTTTCTCTAACTAGTTTTATTAATACTGTATTAGGCAAGAATCAAAGATATTTTCATCACAAAATTGAAATAAACAGCCTTGTTTCAATCCACAAAATCTGAATGCTACTGGTTTTGAACATATCAAGTATCTGATTATGATCTATTATCGTAAATATTTCGTAAGGCTAGTTTTCAGTTAAAAAATTCACCAAAGTGAGCCATTCAAATACTCGGTACTCTATGCACACGATTACCTAAGTTTATTCCTAGTTTAATAATTTCTATTAACGAAACCAGGATTTATCCAGTTGGCCCGGCCCGTACTTATAGCGATACTTTTCAGGGGCTAAGTTACGTTTCGAGGAACGACCCTGAGTTACATCTAAACGAAGTTCGCATATTGTTTGCTTAGCTACTGAATTGGTTGATTTAAAATTTGTTACCAGTCGACTGGTATTGACGATATGAGCCAATGAAAATTATACGGTAAGTATCTCAAACTGAACACTCATTTTAATAAAAAAATTTCACTAATTTGTAAGTGCATTACTTAAAATTATATGTCTGTAATGTAGTCGCAAATTTTTTTAAAAAGACAATTTTTGCATTGCGGATAAAAGTTCAAATCCATCGTAATTCAAAAAATTTGCTAACTACCGGTAAGGTTATAACGTGATGGTGTATATGGTATTTTCATTACATTAACGAAAATTTGTGAAGATTGTACAGCTTCTGTAAAAGGAAACTTTTATGAACTAGGTATTGAGATTTATGTATAAATATACCCATAAAACACAAAAAAAAATTTAATTTTTCCATTGTTTATACATAATTCACATATTTAGGTATTTCTATATTATTTGAGTTAGTTAATTACCTTCGTCTCTTGTATATGTTCTTTCTATTTGTTCATATTTAAATATAAATTGTTTAAATTATAACATTAAATAGTTGTTATTTCATAACAATAACATTTTAAAATCATAAATTATTAATTATTATTATTATTATATCAACATAGCATACATTACTCTAAACACATACGTGAAATATTAGATGATTTTACATTATTTTTCTTGAACAAAATTTATTAAATTGGTTTAAAGTGAATCTCGTCTGCTTTGAGTATGAAAGAAATTTTGAGCGCATTTGGGCGTTCTAATTACTCTGTACATAGTTTTAGCAATAAATACGCTAACATTTGCATTATTATATAATGAAACTTCGGTAAACCGATCACTATCAATCCAGTACCCACTGTAATCCGATTTGCTTATAATAAGTATACTGTTTTTAAACTATATCGTTAGCCTTTTATATTATATGAAGTATGAAGAGTTATTTTTAACGTTCTTAAGTATAAAACAAAGATGGATTGTATATAAGTATACACGAACAAAGCCGGTCAGATTCATCACTTGCAGTTGTACCCATACAATGCCAATCACACACAGTAACACATAACTATAACACACCATATCACACAGTATGCATTCCCTCCTTGTTTTATACATAAGAACGTTTTATACATATATTTTATATGGCTAACGAGATAGCTTACAATCGGTATACAATGCACAATAATTTATAGCGAAAAACTTCACGTCATTGCAAGAGATTTTACTACTTGATCGCGGTACCGTGAGTTACCATTTTTTCAAGTACTTCGTCGAATTATATGTTCCCTCTTTTCTAAAAATTCTGTACTACAAGAAATCGGTGGCAGTACTCTATAATCCGACAAATTCCATCATTAGCTACCGGTTTCAAAAAGTTAGTCGGATTATCGCGAGTTACAAACCAATAGTTTTCAATAATTTTTTTCGATATCTCTAATCACCCCTGACGCTGGGCAAAATATTAAAAATGGGCCCTATTTGGCAATATGTAGTCGAGTTTAAAGTTCTTATTTCGGTTAAAAATATTTGCACCACCACTGTATGACTGTGCAAAATTTCAAATCGATATTCCCATAAATAACGAAAATATGAGGGTGTCTTCATCTTAAATGCGACACACTGTATATTCTATCTTAAAAGGTTCTTTGTTTTGAATTTACTCAGTACCAGCTAGATACCACCGTTTATTGTACAAAAATTATAAATTGTTTTACTTAACGAGCATTTAATATGTTTTTCAGTTTAATACGTTTTAAATGGCTACTTTTAGTTAAATTTGATATAAATAATCATGTAATGATAAATACATAAAAATGAGTCAGACCTTGTGCAATAAGTGTTCCATAACGACCGGTTTGCAGTTTACTTTAGGTTACAGGATGTTGATTTTATCAAAATCTTACAATTAGTCAATTATGAATTATGTTAAATGGATATTTTCTTTCTGGTCATATGTTTTAGGATGCCGTACTCAAGTAGTTTCAACAAACCATACTACTGGATGAATAATTTAGAATGGGCACCTCCCGATTTGAAAACAAATTATATTTAAATGTTTGTTGTGCCCAAGACCAGAACGAAAATTGCATTCAATATCTCATGTCAAAATTAAAACTATGTACTAACATTGTTAAATGTTTAAATATTCTGTATATACGTTATTGAGAATGTCGTGGACCACCGTGAAATATACTCGCTAAGCAAAATTAAGATCACATGGTAGTATTTCTTTGCACATTTATTTTATCCAGGGTCTCATTTTTTTCTCAGTAAACTATCTCGAAATAATAATTTAAAGCTGATCAGAAAAAGCACATAGGAGCACAATCTATTCACACCGTGCGTGAGTTTTATTGGAGTCGTCTCCATGGTAACGATACTCTACTTTAATTATAGAATTGTATGGATGCATATATAATTGTATGGATTTCATTTATGACTTACATTGAAAATTTAATATTATTGTCTGACAAATTTAAAAAAATAATTATGATAATTTACATTTGAGAATTAATATTTGTCTAATTTGATTTCTTATTTTCACAATTTTTAATGCATTAAGTGTAATTAATTAGTGTTTTTCAATAATTTTAATTTGACTATTTCTATAACATTAACATGTAAAGAATTGCAAATTAGTCATAACAGTCTCCTTTAACGGCAAAATTTTTCACTGGAAGCGCTGGCATCGATTTTATTGTCCCTACCATGACTACGCACACAACGAATAATGAGTGGTGATAATCGACAATACATGACTGCGTAAATACCTTAAGGACCTTTGTAGGAAACCAGAAAAACCTAAAAATACACAATATATATTTAATGTTCATTTTCTATGAAACAAAGTTGAAGTATGAATCGGGTTCACACTTTTCAATTTTATTTTACAATAAGATAAAGATCGTAAGGCTAACAAGTTTATATTTTAGTAGTTAATTTTTGATTACCAAGATCGTATGCTAAATAACAGCTCAAGCGAAAAAATATTGTCTCAAGTTTAAGTTGTGAATGTAAAAGTATCGAATAAATTTTAATAATTTGTTCCTTTGTTTCAGGTATTGTTTCTCAGTGTGAGATATAAGACTGTATGATGTTGGCATCATGACCTCACCTGCTTTGATAACCGATACTAAAAATCGTCGACAATCAAAAATCCACAGGTAAATAACTCAAGTTTTTTTTTTTAAATAACTGAAATTCAAACATTCTCTATAAATAGTGAAACAGGAAAATCGGAATTTACTAAAATACAAAAATATCTAGTTATATTAAATTTTGAAATAACTAGTGAAAATAATCAATTGACTGAGATAGTTGTTGAAGTACCCTATATAGACTATAAATTTGTTCTTCTAAATACCTTGAAACAAATTTTTATCAAAAAATTTGTCCCGAAAATTGACCCCTTTAGACTCACTATTTGAAGCTATCTACTAATTTTCAACTCTCCAACTTTTAATTTTATGAGAAAATGAATACTTAAGTTTGGCCTTAATTTGGATCCTCACGGGAAAACAGAGATATTTACGAATAAAATGTCGTAAACAAAATAAACTGCTTATTTAATATTTTTTATATTTAAACTTTTATTCTGTCTCTTACGGTTTATCAGATGGATCACACGGAGATCTAATTTGACCTATGTTGCTCATTTACGAACTGAAAGCTATATATCTCTTTTCGTTTGTGAGTTATCGGAATGATGAGCAGACGAAAGTGGACTTAGGTGATTTGATGTAGACCTATACCAAAAGATTTGCGTTAATTGTTTTTTCGTAACTTTTGGATCTTGGTTAATGTAAAAAATTACAAAATCAAAAAAAACCATTACTAGTTCTCGATTTTTTTGCAATTTTTGTTTAAAAAAATTTACTTTTAATAATTATTAATGTTTTCTGAAAAAAGACAAAAAAAAAAAAAAATTACAAAAGTCCAAAAAGGGCAAAAGTATTTATTTTTTTGAATACACGTCATCCCATCTTAAATACATCCAACCATTTTACCAAATTGTTATTCGTACAACAAAAATATAATAAAAAAATGTAAAATTGAGCGTTTATTGTAATTGGGCTCTAAAAAGTACATACAGAAGTAAGTATTAATATAGTTTTTCTGTATATGCTGGATATTTATTATCTTTTAAAAAGTATGTTAATACCAATGCCGTTAAAATATGTGCAATTAGTACTGGAATTCCAATGATTGATATTAGAAAACAGCATGATGTAAAACCATTGCTTCTATGTCTATTTGAACGTCGTGGCGGCTGTAACAGATAAAGATTTCTTACGAATTTTCTAAGAGTCTAAATTCAAGTTAATGGTAAGAATTATTTAAATTAAATAAAAAAAGTTAAACATTTTGAAATATTTTATGTATGTATTTTAAAAAAAAATATTTACAATTGTTAATTTTACATACAAAATTTGGGCAGTACTGGAAAACAATAAAAACACTTTTCAAGCTATGCAAATTTTCCAAAATTATTGAAATATATTCCTATTAAAAAATCAACACATTAAATTTGATGAAGTATACAATTTTAATTTAAACCAACATTAAGGCGCATACAACTAACTAAAAAGAGCTAGTTTAATATACTAACGAGTTTAAGTTTTCACTACTGATCTCCTTCTGGCATTGATCGATACAAACGTCGATATGCTGAAACAGGACTCAACAATTTTGTATTAAAAATATCCACGACGTTTACTACGAATTTTATTAGTGACGGTGGAATTTGTATATTATTTCCATACTCCTAAATTTCATATAAAATTTAGTGAAAATAGACTTAACCAATTATGCACACTTGCAGTCTCTATAATTCTGGATTATGACATATTTTTAAGTCACATTTTCTCCGAAAGCTGTGGATAAACTTTCTAATTTAAATTGTTATTCTATCTCTTACCGTTTAGGATCTAAATTGGCTATTAAAAAAACCCGAAGAGTAGGTCCAATCTGATGTCAGAACATGATGACTCCTATAAAACTCTGCAACATTTGTCTAAGCTATTTTTTGATTGGTTAACTACAAAACGAGATATTTCGGTGAAAAATTTTATACATTCACGAAATTTGGTGTTCACAAAGATTGAAATTTGTTGTTTTAGTTGGGGCTTAATTTACGTATTCGGGGAGCCACGTATTCGACACTTGTACGATTTTCTTCGAATTATAGAAACTGTACACTAATCTTAAAACATATCAAAAAATGCCAAAAACAAAAAAATATTTTTACCATTATACTAGCACGTGGAATGGCATCGCCACCACCTAATTGTTCAAAATCTTGACGCATTTTTAACAAATTTTATAGATTTTTTTTCATAAATTTACTGACATATTATATAATTTTGTTTTTATTTCAAAAATCTCTTCTTAATTTATTTAAATAAAAATAGTTGACAATATTATAAAAGCTATTAAAATTTATATTTCCGTAGAAACAAACACGATTTTTACATAATTTTTTCAACCTCTTGATAGAAAATTATTCTTTTCAAACTGAAAATCGAAATTAAAATGTAGGTAAACGATTTTTCATTAAAAATCATCGAACTTTAAACTTAAATTAAACAATTTGATGAATTTTTTTTTCAGCACTCTGCCTAAAATATAATTTTTAATTTTAAACCATTCTATGCATTTTGACTTCTAGATTATAATGAGGTTTTCATTTTTCTTTCAAATAAACCAATAAGTCGAAATTAAGATGGAAGTAAGCGTCCATTTATTTCGAGGTGGATGTCTTCGGAGTGGGACAACTTCCGTTCTGAAGATTTTTATTTGAAACTTATTTTACATAATCTTAAAAAATAATAAATAAATGATAAAAGCCTCAATGTTCTGTCTGTTCATAGTTCGTCAAACAAATTTCCAAAAATTAGAGTTAGAAATAGTTGTTGTTTTGATATTTTTGTGAATTATACACTAAATAAATAAACTTTTTTACGACACCTCCACTCTTAACAGTACCTGTATGCAGTTGGGCCGCTAATAGTCATATTTATCACGGCTTGTCTCTATTGATGCAAAAATTAATGAACCTTACAACAATCCCAATGATGTATTATTAAAAAATTTACTTTATTAATGTTTTTTCTCTATTTTTTTTTTTGTTACAGACTTTCGAAAAAGTCGGAATTTTTATATTCAGATCATTATCAAGAAAAAGATAATAATTTAATAGGTGGGAAAAAATCTATTTCATTAGTAAGTATTTATTATTTTTATCTCTTTGTTTTAAAAGTGTATAAATAATTGTTATTTTAAATAGTAATTAATAATATATTTAATTAATATGTAGTGTGTTATATTAGTAAATTATTTCTTGTAAACTTTTGTCGGAAAAGTTCTTAGTTCTCTTTAAAAAAAAAAAAGTTTCATTGGTATTTTCTCTTTTTTTTAGAATCATTAGTTATTTATGTTGCTTTGCAAGTAATAAATTATAAGGACGTTATATACCGGGTGTCAACTAAATCATTTTAGATACTCTATTTTTGTTAATATTAAATATTGGGTTTATCAGAATAAATTACCAATATTCAAGCGACTAATAGGGTATGAAAAAACAAGAATGCGGTCAACTAAATCATATTAGGAGCTCCAAATGAAAATTGAGATTGTTTCTGTTTTTGAAAGAATGTTTTAAACAAAAGTTTAAATTTAAAAATGGTTAAATTTAGTGCAAACATTTTCGATCTTTAACAAAAAGTTAGAAACAGAGCAAAGCTCTAAATTATAAATGAGTTCTAATAAAAATTTATTTTAGAAACATTTTTTCGAAAACAAAACCTCTATTATCCTTTGAATACTCATCATTTGATATACACCCGGTATTAAACAAAATTTATTTGCCGTAAAAACGATTGAATATATATGTAAAAACGATTGATTATATATATATATATATGAAAATTTGCTTAAGAAACACGTAAACGCTTCCTTACCGAAAAGGTACTCAATAAATTTATATCATTCTTATCAATTTTTTTTTGAAGAATTTTCTCTGTACGAGATTTCACAACTATTTTGGACTGACTTAATTGAATTTACTAGGATTCTGTGACAACTACGGTTTTTTATTCATTTTTTTAACAGTCTAATAAAATCTAATTGGTAAATTGTATATTAAAAATTAAAGTTGTAATTATTTAATTAAATAATTGTTTTTATTAATAATTTTTATAAATAAATAAATTAATGCGATAAAAACGATAAATTACGTATTATATTATTACTCAACATGTAGAGTTCTGTGAAATGAACACCCTCAAAAACAAATTTCAAACCATTTTTTAAGGTTACAGGCACCCGAGGTTCAAAATATCGGTGCATCGTCAAATAGGTGCTAAATCTAACGAACGCATAAATTAACTATAATAAAAATAATTGGCGGTGAAATGTAAACAAAAAAGCATACAGGAATATTCGCATTTGAAGGTGCTAAATTCACTCAGCTGTATGTTTTGGGTTCTTCGTGTATATTTTTTTTTTTTTTTGGTATACTGGTACTATTATTAACGAATTATATGGACTGTAAATAGTATGAAATAATACCATATCATGGATAATTTGTATGCTTTTTTATATACTTATTAAATAAATTTGGAATGTATGAAATTTTTTATCTTCGATTTAATTTTAGTTTTTTTGGTTACCAAAAGAAAAAAAAATATTTATTTTACAGTGGTAGCCCAAATATTCAATTACGCGGATGATAATTTGATATATTTTTTGACAAACAAATTGGAACAAGTTTTAAGTAAGTGCAAAAAAGTAATGAACTAGATTTGCTGACGACACCATAACATTTTTTTTTTTTAATTTATCTAATATTAATTCTTTTCACTAATGTTTTTTTCTGGTGGTACTCGGAAATGTGTGCTTGGACCATTTAAATTAAGAAATAATTTTCTTATGAAACCCAATTTTGGGTAAAATTTTTTATTCCACTGTTATATCAAAAGTATGGAACCGTGACCTCGCATTCTTGAAATTTATTGTGTTAATTTTTTGAATACTTATTTAAGAATAATACGCATAATAAAGTGCGTTAGAAAATGATTAAATATTACATGGACTTAAAATCGGTAATTCAAAAATGTTTCTGTATTGGAACAAATAATTTTATTTTTTAATTGGCAGTATTATTATTACCTATCTTTGAAATTTGCCACCATACCTTAGATTTTAATTAATCGGATTGCTAGTAATCTATTTTAATGAAAAAGCGGTACACTTAAAATAATTCAAATCTTCTTGTTTTTTTTAATTGTCATATGATTTACAGGATAAAAAAAGATTGCTTTATTGTTATATTAAGGTA
Source organism: Chrysoperla carnea (assembly GCF_905475395.1). NCBI lineage: Eukaryota > Metazoa > Arthropoda > Insecta > Neuroptera > Chrysopidae > Chrysoperla > Chrysoperla carnea. Next base: position 51,488,380 of record NC_058339.1, read on the forward strand.
CGACCAGAACTTCGGGTGAAGGAGAAACACCAAACAACCACAAAAATAAAACAAACCGTACATAATGTCGCATAGAAATACAATACATTTATTATGGTATGTTATATTCCCATTTGATTCTTGCCCATTTTCGTTATTTTTCTGACCACAGCTTTACATTCAATAAAAAAAATGATAGGCAGTCATGGGGACTACCGACAGAAGTGCAAACTAAAAATTCGGAATAACTCTGTGTTTTAGAATTTTTAATATAGTATGAATAAGGGGAGTAAATCAAAATAGCCTAAAAACACATTGGAAATTTATAAGACTGATCCCTTTTTCAGTTATTTTAGAATATTCGTTCCCGTTTAAAACATATAGCTGTTAAAATTTCAAATCAATCCATCGACTACTTTTCGAGTTTTGCGACCTTAAATAAACGGAAGCTAAATTTTTTAATATTAGATATACAATTGCTATAAAAAACTATTATTCATAATAAAAAGACAACAGCACACAAAGTTCGCACTGCTCAAACGGTTTTCCATCCAAGTACTGACTATGTCCAATGTTGCTTAACTTCGATCGTGAACCTTGAACTTGAAATAAAATTTAATCACAAAAATAACATACATTTCTGGTATTACACGACTGGTATTTTCAGCGTGGTCGTTTCCCAGATGATGATCCAAAACATGGTAACATAACTACCAAACTAAAATTTTTATCCCTTACTAAAAGACTACTAAAATAAAATCACTCGCCATGGCTAAAGAAGTTGTTTTTACTTCAATAATCATTTTCTAACGCATTATAATTTTTACTTTTACCTAAACAATAAAATTGAATAGGTAATTGATATTATAAAATGTATATCAATAAATTTTAAAATTAAATTTTATCTGTGATATCTATCTAAAAACGATATATTTGTATTATATAAATATAATAAAAAGCAACCTTGATATCAAAAATGTCGTTGATTATATCTCTCCAAAGACATTATATACTTTGAAGGTACTTATAGATATACACTCCACAGGTGTGTCCTAGTACTTAAGGTAAAAGATTTACGTTTTTTAAATTATGTAAGAAAAAAAAAAGTCTAGACATCTATTTCAAATACAATTGAAAGTAATTTTAAAATCATCTTAAAAGAATTAACATTTTAAATGAGTTTTATGTTATTATTTTTGTTGATTAGAATTCATTTTTGATTCGAAATTGTATTGTATCACTAAGTAGTATACTAAGATCAAATCCATACCTGATTGCTATAATAAAATTTGCAACAATCTACCTAACTAAATTTGATTAATGTTCTTTCCACAACCAAATCATTAACGCCTCTGTTGATAAATGAATGAAGTAAAATAGTCAGCTTAAATAAATCAGCTTAAATCAATTTACTACAGAATTAATTTATGCTAATACAATCAAAACCGGTTATTGTGACATCGATTATAACGAAGAAATTGAAAGGTAACGTCCGAGTCTCTTTATAAACACTTGTATGAATGTATCGCCTGTAATGTCGTATATAACAACATATCGGTTATAGCGACCAATATTCGTTTGAGTTATAAGGCAACATATCGGGTATAACGAGCATCGTATTTATACCGATTGCAAGTTATCTCGTTAGCCATATAATATTTATGAAGTAAGAAGAGTTTTTATGGACGTTCTTATGTATAAAACAAAGAGGGAATGTGTACTGTGTTGCTGTGTGTGATTGGTATTATATGTGTACAATATCAAATGTGAGTCTGAGCGGCTGTGTTCATTCATGTATACACATATACAATTCTTCATTGTTTTATACATAAGAACGTTCATAGGAACTCTTTTTACTTCATATAATATAAATGGTTAACGATATGGTTTACAAACAGTACCTATAATACATACAACCTTATCAAAGATAATAAATTCGAATTTTTCGAATTAAATTTCGATTTTTGTCCCAATTTCCTAGATGAATTTTTGTATTATATAAATGCGCAATCCGACTACTATGTAGTCGTTATCAGTATGAAATCGCAAAAGCTTGTAAATAAGTCTTTTGCAGTTCTAACTCCAACTTAAAGATACAAAGAAAATAAATATACAAGCCGGCAAGTAGAAATAATTTGCATTTTTAATACAATTATTTTGAATTTTTAAACACTTAAGGAGTGTACGATAATTATTTTGAAGAGAGACGCCACTGACTACAATGAAGTGAGAGGCGTATTTAGTACTTACATACATTCAAACACAATAATATTACAATGCGTGTCTGTTTAAATTTATTATGTTATTCATAAGATGGTTTAAGTGTGTACTCTTGTCTAGTGTTTGTGTTAGTATAGCTATAAGACGCTTAGATATTTAAAGGAAGATATACACACTTATGCTTGTGGAATTGCAATGCTTCGAAGTTTTCATCTGAGCTTATTTTTATAATTTGCTAACATTAGGGAAACCTTTTCATGGTCGTTTTATAATTCAACAAAAGGTTGATAAATAATTGAAAATAAATTGAATAAAAATAAGTAAAAACATACAATTGACTGAGTTAATTGTTGAAATACCATGTAAAGACAGACAAAATAGCAATAGGTACCTGTATATACATACTATATAATGTTTCTAAGCTAATTTGCACTTTCACGGGTAAACAGTGATGTTTACGAAAAAATATTTCAAACAAAAGTTTATTATTTTTTTATAAGCAACATTATTTACATTTAAGCATTTGTCCTTTCTCTAACGGTTTGCAAGATGCGTCCTACGGACCCAAGACTTTGACCTATGTTGCTCATTTACGAACTTATCCTCACTTTTCATGTCCTTAGCAGGCAGATTGTACAGATGGTACAGATATTCATAAAATCATTTAATTAGTCAATTTGCGTTTATACCTCAGTTCGTCTACATGATAACACAAAAACGAGAAGAGCTGCAATGTTTATAGCGTGCTCAGAACCTAAAAAGTGAGCAATATATGTCAATTGGGTCTTGAATCTCTAGGATCCATTTTGTAATCCGTAACAACCGAGATAGAACAAAAATTTAAGTGTAAAAAATGTTCATTAGGAAAACTTCTTTTAAAAATAAACATCTTTTGCCTGAAACATGTTTTCCTAAATATCATTGTTTTTTCGTGAGGCTGCAAAATTGGGCAAATTGGTCGTTATACTTCGCATAATGAGCGAATGATTTTTGTGCAATATTAACACTAAAATAGTCAGACTGTTGTATACACACCTTAACATGCACCAAGGGTACTTGAGTATTGAAGTATTGAATATAACATTGAATTAGATAGACCTGTTATATGAAGATCAGATGTACCATTTTAGACCGTGAGTCCATAATAGAAGAAAGGTAATAAAGAAGTTTTAACTGTTTCCTGATAGACGTATACGTTAAAAAATGTATTGACAATATCAAACAAAAAAATTGCAGGAAGTTTGCAAATATCGAAAGTTGAAAAATGGAGAGCATTTGCAAGAAACAAACCCATTTCGCAATCCTTTTTCGGCAGACAAAAACCGCCATCAAAAAATGACGAAAATAGAATAAATCAATTTTCATAAATTTAACACTCGGGTCACAGTTAAAACGTCTAATTTGTTAAGAAACTTACATTTATCAATCCTGAAAAGGCAAATAAAAAGAATCATAGAATTTTCGCTTTATAATGGGCTCAGGATCTATTATTATTGCATTATAGAATTTATTTATTATTATATAAAAATAATAATTGTATTTTATAAATCAATTTATTTTATTAGTATCGACGGACGGACGCGAGTAGGTAGACGTTATATATAATAAATAAATCTATAAGTCTTAAAGAAATATTCAATTTATTTGAAAAATTTTATTTTTCATTAAACATTTATAGTATATCTGGTTTTTGTATAATATTTTGTTCATTACAAGTCAGGTGGATTTTAAAATCTTTTGATAGAAAAAAATTTCATTAATACAAATTTTTTATATGATTGAAAGCTTTCTAGCTTTAATGACATTTCTTGATTAGTTACTTCTTAATTATTTCAACAGATTTTTGATAATTTAAAGCTAACCGTTTGGGTTTGTTAGACAAGCGGTTATATTAACATTCTATATTAAGACAATAATTGGCGCTAATAAGTAAAAATAACAAAATTTAAAAATACCGAGAGGCTCTTTGGGACACCCGTTAGGAACTATGCCCTTTTCGTTGAAATTGAATAACAAGCACAATGAAGGAATGGTAATAAAATTGTATTTAACAATTTACAAAAATTAAAAATACATAAATTATAGCGAGTCATAGTCTTGTCGGTACAGTAATCGCCCCTCATGTGGATTGTCTTCAAAACAAAGATTTTTTTGAAATTAATAATAAATATATTATTTCGAAAAGAACATAATTCTTACCGAGTGCCCAAGACAACTCACATTCTTTTTTTTATGTAGGTATATTGGTTTGAATTTTACGAGTATGGCATAATTAAGAAAATATTTAAAGCATCAGAAAATACCACAAAATCGTTTACCTTTACCAATAAATACTCTTTACCTTGTTTTAAGAATAAACATTTTATTTTTCAGACAACTCTTCAAGATCCTGTTAGTCCATTTGAACCAAGAATGGCACAGCTAGAGACGTTAGAAGCAAAGGTATGTTATCGTCTTTATATTATTGAACACAATACTTAATTAAATTAATAAAAATGAGAGTGATCATAAATAATTCTTTTCTGCGCAAATTTTATGGCTATAATTAATATTTCATTATCTAATTAATTTGCAAAATCATGCAAACAATTTTAAGGAAGCCATAATTTAACCTAGAACATATTTAGGTTATTTGATATCATACTGATGAGAAAAGAAACTGCTGAGAATGAAAAAAATTACAGCTCCTTTTATACGATTCTGTCCCATGATGAGACAGAATTTAATTTATTTTATTTGTTTGTGTACATTATAGAATTGTATGAAATACATATTTCAATTTCAAAAAATAATCAGATTCATTTAATTTGAATACACTGTAGTACAGAGTGATTTTAAAAAGTGATGCCATTCATACAACAAAACAAATTCTGCTATAATACGGTTAAAGGAAAAACTACAATACGATTTTTTTAGTACAGCATAACGTTTTGTCCTCTGACTTACTTATTAAGCAGATAATATAGCTTTACTTTTCCGAATCCAATTTCAATGATACTTCCTAACGTTTGTCATGGAAAGATAGTATAAAAAAATATAATTAAAAAATTCTCTATCTAACATATTCCGTTTTTGAGATATGGTGGGAGCGCAAAGAAATATAAATTACCTAAAGCGAGTACTTAAACATTTTCTTATTTTTAACCCCCCGAACTAAAAAAAAGGGGTGTTCTAAATTTGTCCGCTATGTGTATGTGTCTGTCTGTGGCATCGTAGCGCCTAAACGACTTAACCGATTTTGATTTTTTTGGTTTTGTTTGAAAGGAGCAATTTAATGGAGAGGGTTCTTAGCTATGTTTCGAGTACGAATTTAGGGTTCCGTACTCGAAAAAAACTAAAAATTGGCGATAATTTTCCAAATCGGCTCAGGTTTGAAAATTCTTTAAGGAATTTTTATACTTTTAGTGCATAAGTTTAAATTTTTTATAATAGCACTGTACACATTGTATAATATAATAAATATGTAAAACCTAATCTGATATTCATCGCTTTTATGCCTACGGCTGTATAAGGATGAATGAATCGTGATCTTTGGTGCATTTTGTATTTAATTTTTTTTTTGAAATTTATATTCTTAAATCTTTAAATTATAATGCAGAAAAATCTTGAAATAAAAATTATTTCAATGTTAAAGTTACGATTTTAAGAATATTATTTATGATAGATGAATCGATCGTTTTGAACGTTTTAATACTGTATATATGAGTAATGTGAAGAATTTATACTCGATTTGCAAATAACAACGCCCAGACTATGATTTTATTTTGAGCAGTATCTATTACGTATGTACTTTCACGCAAAGTTGTTTAGATAACCATCGAAGAATATAATAATAAATTTTTATGTCGACAAATAAAAAACAACGCAACTTTTAAAAAATATTATAAAACAAAACTTTGAGTAATAGAAAAGTTTGAGCAATAGTTTTCTAAATGTACAAAGTATTATTTTGTTCTCTAAAAATTTTTAATTAAAAATTTCGGACTAAGGTTTTTCATTTTAGAGATATGTTAATCAAATCGAAATTGTTATAGTTGGAGAACTGTCCATATGATTTATTGATGGTCATGGTTACTGTCTGCTGAGCCTTAAATATAATAGTAGATAATGCCCCAAGTTGACAAGGGGGGGGGGTTGAAAAACGGTCACTATCTGCTAGTTTGATAATTCATTAGATGTGATTCTGAACAGTCATCCTTCTTGCGAAGTTTGAGTTCCAATCCGGAGTTGCGACGAAAAAACCGAAAAATCGACATTTTCGGTAATAAAATACACACTACGAAATAAATAATAAAATACACACAATGAAGAAATAATAATTTGTTGCAAGGAAATATATTTTTAACTAAAATGGTAGCAAGTAAATAGTTTATTGTTTCGAGAAAATTTCAAGGATACAAATACTTGAATTGTCTTGAATTAAGTATTGAGATCGTTGACCCAAGAGGCATTTACTTGTTATAAGAACATCAATATCCAAATAGTCGCGTTTACTTCAATCCAGTAATTATTTTTAATACATTAGTTTATTTTATTGTGTAAATGAATTTCTAAAATATCGCAATTTTTAACACGACTCAAAAATCTTTGCTGTTTTTTGTTCTGATGTTCAAAATGTTCAAAATGTTCAAAATGCATTTAAACAACATCGCAACTGCAGATTGAATTAAATAAAAATTTGTTCCACAATAATAGATTTTTCAATAACTTTTCTAATTGCTAAAACTAATCATTTCCTCTTTGATTTCTTTTAAAATCGTTAAATTATATTTACAACGAATATAAAACTGATTATTTATTATTACAACTAAAATATATGTAAAATAACCATATACAATTATAAATAAAAACATTTATCAAAATAAGCATTCTTAAGTTTTACAACGCATACATACAATTGACAATTATAATTCATAAATATGTATTATAATATAATTAATTACATTATACTGCAGTCATTCAAATGAATCACAAATAATATTAAAAATTATTAAAATTCAATTATCAATTATTATTTTTGTCCTCAGCTTCAAAAACCATTTTTATTGTGAAAAAACTCAAAGTTTATTGTGTTATTAATCATGTTATTCAAAATTCTGCAATGTCTCCTTAAATCATTATGTGTTTCTCGGATGATATTGCTTTTTATCGGGGAGCATTTGAATTAAAATGATGATATTTTAGTAGAATGTAGGTGGGCTGAACACTGTTTGTCAATGTGGTTTTATTTTCGCCTAATTACATGCTGACCATAGTATATTGTTTTATAAATCATGAAGTAAATGATTGTTTATTGGTCAGTAAGTTCTTATGTCATATTAATGACTTCAAAAGTAGGCATATTCAACATTGGCTATGGTAAAACGGAAAATGGATAATATGTTTTTATATATTTCTCCCAAACTAGCCGGTGAAAATAAATAAAAAAAGTATTTAAAATTAAAGTTTAAACCGTAATAAATTATTTAAAACAAAAAAAAAATCCGTTGTGCCCGACTAATTAAGGATCTATGAGCACGGTAGTGGGGACACAAATTTTAACAAATATATATTTTCAATTTTGATAGCGAATTTTGTTATAACTTGACAATATAGTAAAATAAAAAAATCTCTATATTTGGAGTAATTTTCAAAATACCCAAAATTGAAAATTTTGAATAAATATTATATAATATTATACTTATTTATAAAAAAGCTTCGCTTTTCTTCTTAAATTTGCTTCATATTTCCTTTTATCATCCTTGCGATATTTTGCTCTCAAGATGTACTCCTCGCTTCCAGTGAAAAATTCGAAAATTTTTATAGAAAATTTTTCGTTCTTAAATCAAAAATGCAATCAAATCTTTTCTGAGCAGAAATGGGTCAAAAATTTCGACTTACTATGTTTCGAATATTTTTATTTGTACTTTTTGAAAGTCGAAAATCCAAAATGATTATACTATTTTTAAATATTCTATGCACAGAACAAGAGTTTTACACGTGTGCCCACTAAAACACACGTATACTTACACTTTATATAATCATATATACACATTCACATATCACATACTCGTATATGTTAATAATATATGTACTTTATGCAGGTACAGTGTTATTCATTTCAAACAATAATAGTGTATTTGATTGATTATGTTCACATAACCTTGATTTTAGCATGAAATGATATATTTATTATTTTTAAATTAATTAGTTGTATTGTTTTAAAATAAACATTTATGTGAATGTCTGTTGTTAAGGTCGCGGCTTCTTTTAATATATTGAAAAGTGTGAATTAGATATGACAGGCTTGAAACGTTTTAATTAATAGCATCGTTTCTTATTGGAAAGTTTATTAAAAATAATAATTTTCTAATTTTATTTTCAAAGATGAAATAAATGGATGTAATATTGCTGAAATTTCTTAAAAGAATCATGAGGCATATTACATATTTATCAGTATGAGAATGAATTAATCTTTTATATTTTTTCTCTAGTCTGATTTTCTGTTACATGGCGATATCTTCCTTATTCCCTTATCAAAGTCTATGATTTACCCCTCATTTAAAAGCTTGTGCTGACTAACGACTCACTGAAAAATAGACTCGCGATTTAAAAAGTAGACTGTAGAGATTGAGAAGCTCAAATCCGCCATCATAAAATCCAAGAGTAACAAAATTAAGCTTTGTAGCTTTGAATAGGCGAACATGTTTCGAATGAAACAGTCTTTATAGTGATATTTTCCTAATACTAAATTCAACAACTAACAAAATAAAGAGAAATGTTGATTAGGAGAATATATTTTAAATTGAACTATTTTGAAAATGTGTTCTCCTAATACTTATTTGTGCAACGGCCCCGTTTACCACGGGTACTGTACTACGGAATTCAATACGGGTCGAAATAGTAATCTAATTGTTTTGTAGCTGTGCTAGGAGGATTGCAATAAGTTTTGTCACAGGACTTATATATAGATATACACAAAAATATGTTTGTGTGTGAACTCATTCCACCGACTTTTGTTCGAAACTTACCTAAGCGGATAAGGATGATATAGTCTAGTTAACATGTACGATTTTTTCTAACTTTTTTGTATATTCTCCGAAAATTACGAAACAGGTGTCATTCGATTCGTAATTTTATGTAGGAAGTTTACTGAAAAATCCGAAATGGTGCTGAAAAAAATTGCAAAAGTTATAAACAATTAAGTGAAAAATAAAATAGGGGGCTCAGTTTTTTTTTAATAACTCAGATTTTGAAAATTTTCAATATTTTTTGAGTTATTCAAAAAAAACTGAGCCCCCTCTATTTTATTTTTCACTTAATTGTTTATAACTTTTGCAATTTTTTTCAGCGCCATTTCGGATTTTTCAGTAAACTTTCTACATAAAATTACGAATCGAATGACACCTGTTTCGTAATTTTCGGAGAATATACAAAAAAGTTAGAAAAAATCGTACATGTTAACTAGACTAATATAACATTTATCCACCATTGTCCGCCGTGAAACAAATTTTAAAATCCAAACTTTGATTTCGTACGGTGATTTAGCATCTTATCCTTCGAGTATATTGTGCGCATATTTTAGTGTATATCTAGGGTTCGCCTGGAAAAGCCATTCCTTTTAACTCAGCTCTAATGCCATAGTCCCTATTAATATAGAGGTAAAACAATAAAAATTTATACTCAATTTTTGCAATATTTATTTAAGATACATACCTATGACGTCAATTTATTCGAAAACGAAAAAAAAACCTGTTAAAAAATTTTATCGTGAGTCTTTTGATCAGAACGATCCGAAAAATATTTTGGGGATAGTTTGAAAAAGTTTCAAAGAAAGCCATTTTCCTAGTCATACACTAAACTATAATTATAGTTTAGTTTCCTAGTCATACACTAAACTATAGTTATAGTTAAACTAAACTATATATTATATTATATGGGTTAGGGTGGGAAAAAGTTTCACGGAGAGCCTTTTTCCTATCTAATATTGCGGGGTCTTTGAGCTCTGTGAATGTTGATGACTCGAGAATCTTGATAATAATTAGAGAAATTTTTCAAGAAAATTGGACTATTCTGCCTGTCTTGATTAAGGAAAACCAAATTCTCAGGTGTGTATTGCTTAAAAACAAAACCAACAACAAAAAAATATATATGTTGTTTAATGAATAATCCTGTACGAATATATAAATAAAAACATGAAATAAATATTGTTTTCTTGATGTAGGATGGTAAAATAAATACTAAAATATGTAATAAAATGATTTATAAATACATAAAATTACATTAAAATATAATTGATAATGACTACTTAATTTTAATTTTTATACAAATCATAATAAAATTTATTTTATTTTATTTATTAATTATTATATTATTTTTTATTATTACTATATTTATTTCCTACTTTAAATTTATTATTTACCAAACTGAAAAATTTTATCCGAGGCGTTGTATTGAAGTTGATTATATTTTACGATGTCATAAAGCAGAAATGTCAATCTAAATTATTAAAAAATTATTTGTACCATGAAAAACGGTATGGCCATTACAAATTTTATGAAATAAAATTGTAACACTGCATATCAATTTTTCAATACGAAAATTACTAAAATTCCATAATGGTCTGTCGGTAGTTTGGAGTTATGATTATTGAGTTGTTGATGTCTTTGGCTTAACTTTTCTTCCCTCAACATTTTTCTAAGATTTTATGTAAACTTGAATTTATGAAGTAACTGTAAATTTATCGCATTCTATTTCTTCATTATGAAATTAATAGCTTGTTTTTAATTTTACAAATTTTTTCACACCTAAAATTAAGATAAAAACCACTTTTTTATGAATAAATAAATTGTCTAAAACCTCCACACTACTTCCATATACATATTTCATACCAGATTTTCTTCCGCAGAAAAGTTTTCAAATATACATAATTTCGCTCTATTAAATTCTCTATTAGTCACAATTTAGCTCTATTCTTCTCAATTAAAAAATTATTAGCACTTTTATAATGCGATAACGAACTCGGAAAATATAATTTTCGAGCTTTTATACGCCGAAGTTTAATTAATCGGGATTTATTTGCTTTACCAAGACAGGTGCATTGAAAATACTTATTTGTGGTATCAAATAAAAGTACCCAAAGCTTCCACTATATTAATTTCTTTTGCTATTTTCAAAAGAAAGTTCTAACAATTAAAGACCAGAGTAAAGGTGTTACAATATTTCTAATCCTCGAAATGAAAATTGACATTTATACAAAACTTTATGTTTTTCAAAAATTTAGTTACAAAACTGTATGTTTTTTTACAAAAAGTAAAAATGTTATTTTTAAAGGGGTTCAAAATCAAAAAATTTTATTGAGTCTTACATCGATATTGTATATTGTGTACATAGGAGTAATATAAAAAATATCCATAAAAATATTTATAATAAATTGAAAATAAATATCTTAAATCATTTATAGTAAATAATTGCTGGGAAGTAATATTTAAAACATGCTAAAATTAAGAAAAAAAAAACACCTTTTTTATATAAAGTGGGTGTTAAATATAAATATGAGGTATTTAATTAAAATATAAAAACAAATAAAATACGTTCGCACCCACTTATTAAATCATTAATTTATTTTCAATTAAATAAAACATTTTTATGAAAATAAGCAATTAATATTGTAAGAAATAATTAATTTTAATCGATGCATTTTCTCAATATATATAATTAAGTAATTTATAATTTTTCATAACATAAATGTTATAATTAAATACATATTAATAATATTTACATTTATTTAAAAAAAAATATAATAAAAATTTAACCCCATTGAAATTCCAAACTTCTTTTTGTACTTTTTACTACAGGTATAAAACTAGCATACATTTTTTGGAATTATTTACAAAAAGTTATATAACGTATTTTTCAGATGTTACAATGAAGTAGTTTTGAATTCGACAGCCTTTTTAGTTTTGAATTCGACAGCCTTAATTCACCACTTTCAAAAATTCAATTTAAAAATTTTGAACCACGGATATGCCACTTTATTGAGTGGGAGACAAAATTTTAAATTATTAAAGAGTTGATTAATTTATTTTTAGAAAAAAGCTGGTTTTCATCAATTTTAACCTGACATGGCAGCACATTTAAAAATTTGTTGATTTTACGAATTCAATCCATGATCTGATTTGAGTAAAAAACTTACAAAACAACTAACACTTTCTGAATAAAGTTTTTCGAAGGAAGCAATAATTCATTGTGTTTAATTTTACTTAAACTACGAAAAAAACCTTTCCTTAAACGACGTAAAAATGTTTTGAAAAGATGTAACCTTGCTTATGCCAGAATTAATAAATTAATTTTAATGATATAATTAAAAATCAATTTCAGTTCAATTACCTTAGCATGATTTCGTTTTATTTAATTGTTAAAAAAAAAGAAAAAAATTTAAAAACAAACTTGAAAATAACCAACTAAAATAAACTTTAATTAATATTGTTTTTAAATTTCCAACAACAAAAAATAGTTATAAGTTTGAGACAATTGTTTATCTGTGGTCTGTGGCATCGTAGATTTCAAACGGATAAACCGACTGTTATTTGTTACAGTATTTGTCAAAAATCGGATAAGCTTTTTGAAGTTATATGTATAACTTGATTTTATTCAAAAAAAATTTCAAGAAAAAAGGTAGTTCCGGTAGTTAATAGTTTGACTGGATTATTTTTTAGCAGCATCTTGAAACGGGATAGCCGGGACTTTAGTTAGTAAGGTACACTAGAATTCTTGAATTTATAAGTATTGAAATCACTGACTCAAAAGATATTTACATGTTATTAGAACATCAAACAGCGTCGACTTTAATCCAATTTACTTCGTTTGAAAATTTGCTTAGCTTTGAATATTTTTTATTGTAAATTTTTTCCCTAGTTTTAAAAATTCAAGAGATTATGTGGAAGCATCTGGAGTAATATGTGCTTTTCCCATATTGATAGCTTTACAATGTATTTCTAACACATTTAAAAACATAAATTTGTGCTTTATAATTACAAGTTGAATTGATTAACCTTAACTAAAAGATAAGCAGAAATTTACTTTAAACTTTTCTTTTCCAAAACTAGTATTTTTAGGAGAGGGGGCATATATAACTTCGAAACATAAATAAATGTGTCTAGAACTCGAATAGCCTAATTGGTAGGGCGCTTGACATGAATCCAAGAAGTCCAAGTTCGAGTCCATGGTTCGAGTGTATTTTTTTTTATTCTCTTTAATTAAGATTACTAGACAAGATATTTGTCAATTTAGTTTACGCTGTATGTATCATATTAAAAACATCAATTATAATCGAGAAACCATAATGTAAATAAATATCGTATACATGATTAAAGTAAACAATAACAAAAAGTAAAAAATAATTGTATTAGCAAATATAAAATTGTATTATAGAAATTTCAGTTTTTAGAAGTAAAAAGGCATAAAAATGAGCTCGACTCAAAATAATGGGAATTTTATAAAACGATTTTCTAAAGTAATAATGCGGTTGTTTTCAAAATGAACGTTTTCAATTGAAAAGGCAGGTTGGGGTAGGCATTTCTATTGAAATTCTTCACTATTATTTAAATGTAAAAAATAAAAACTTCACGGTACCGCCACTGTTATTTGCAAAAATACATTGTATGTATGTATGTACGAACATTTTTAATAATAAAAAAAGAACAAAAAAAATAATCTTGTAAATCTAGATTGAGCCTTGAACAATTTTCATATAATAATAATTATATATTAACTACAATCTCTATATTCAAGTACATCAATTAAATAATCAACAGTTTTATAAACAAAAAAAGAAAAATACGAAAATAAATAAAAAAAGTTCTTTCTACATTTATTATAGATGGCCAGTATAGAGGTATCACTGTCTACAACACCGAGACGAAAGAAGAATGGAAGTATTGGAGGTGGATCCAAAGCGAGTATTGTTCGTGTAGATCCAATTTCACGGGAATTAGATCATTTACGATTGGCGTTACGTGATAAGGAAAATGTTATACAAAGGTAATTATTTTTCTATATATAAATATCGCTTTTTAAAAAGTGCTTTGTTATTTAATTACTATCCTTGAATGCAAGGTCTCTCATTAAGAGTGATACTTTTTAAAATTTGATTAAAACAAGTGAAAACATACAATTGACTGAGTTAACTGTTAAAATACCCTGTATTGAAAGTGTAGAATGCCATTGCCTGCATTATTATAGAAGAGTTTAAAAAACCAACACAATTATGGCGATTTATTTAGTTTTCGAAAGTATTTTCTAGAATTTTTTCTACTAGTTGAAGCTCTACCTGCAAATTTTCAACTCCTTATCTGTTATAGTTTTGGAAAAAATAGACACCAAATTTTTGTCCTAATTTGCGTCCTCACGAGTAAACAATGATATTTACGAAAAATAGTTTTAAACAAAAGTTGTTTTTATTTTTTTATAAGAAACGTTTTTACGTTTAAGGTTTTGTTCTATCTCTAAAGGTTTACAAGATAGGTCCTACGGACCCGAGTTTCAATTAACCCATGTTGGCCATTTACCTACTCAAACTCACTTTTCTCGACCCAAGCACGCTAAAAAAAACTTCAGTTTGATATGTCTTCATTTTTGAGTTATCATGATTACGGACGGACGAACAACCGAAAATGGACTAACCAAGTGATTTTATGAACATTTATAGCAATATTTTGTTCGTATCATCGATATTTCTAAGTGTTATAAACTTGGGACTAAAGATAGTATACCATGATATATATATCATATATACAGGGTATAAAAAAACAACTCAGCGTACCAAAGTGATTTGTTCTTTATTTTAATATCTTATGGACATAGAAGTTTTGTAGTGAACAAAATATCTTCAAATACCGTCCCAAAGTTTTTAATAATTTCTTTCAATTTATTATTGATTTCTTTATTTTGGGTTATTTTCTTTGATTTTTCTCCTTTTTTACTTGGAAAAATGTACCCCACTAGGCTTCAAAAATGGAACTTACCTTTTCACGCATTTGACTTCTCACTGTGAAAACTAATAATATGAGTTGAATTTTAATTTTTTTATTTATTTTCTAGTTTAAAAGGGCAAATAAATCACACAACAACTCCAACAACACCAGGAACGAATGGCGGTGGAATAGGAGGTTTACCATTTTTAAAATCAAATGGAAATGGTCCACCAATTAATCATACAACACAATTAACATCAGTGGAACGGAAGCATGCTGAAGATCGTCTTGCCAGAGTGAAAGCTGAAATGGATAATAAAAGATTAGCAATAAAAAATTTAAAAATAGCTTTAGAACGTTTGGATATTACTGAGTAAGTGGATTTTCAATCATAAAAACAAACTTTTAACATATTTTACAAGAATATTTTATTTAATATCTTTTTAACTAGATTCATAAAAACTTTTTATAGAAATATAAAAAATATATGGAGTGTCTCATAATCAGAGGCATAACAAAAAAAAATAGCGATCATAAAGTATCCCACCCAAACATTGTCATAATTTTAAATATAGTTCCGTCCAAAGTGCTCTTTAAATTATCACCAATTAAAATAAATAAACCATTTCAATCATTTCCGAACTTTTATGACACGAAAACATACTGTAATGTTACCACTCTCCTGTTCTTATAGCAAAAAAGTAAAATTTTGCGACATTCAATATCATCCTGAACATTTAAATCGAACGACTCAAGCTATTACAGAGACTAATGTGGTGAAAAATTTATTTTTTAGTGCAATAAAATTTATCTGAAAATCTACAAAACGAATATAAATCATAATATGGTGGAAGGGATGGGAATAAAAAAAATTTAATTTCAAAACACTTCTAGAATATGTCTATTATGGTTCATGCCATAAATTATGAAGCTGAAATATTCTATATGCTATTCCACGTTCGGAAACTCAGTGTAAAGCTGGTTCGTATGTAGAAGTTTCAAAAAGATCGGAAGGTGCATTTCGTTCTATCATTTTCTCACCTTCCGAATTTTGCCGCCCTGGACCCCTTATATAAATCCAGCGATTAAATCCCTAGCATAAAATAATTTACATCCGTCTAGCGATTTTCAAGTATCAAGTATAAGATTTATGCCAAAGAAGAGTTTAGCCCGATAAAATCAAATGATGATCTTAAAGGTGAGACATATAGTACACTCAAAGATGTAATACAAATTAAGGGAAATGAAATTAACCGCTCACATTTTTCTAAATCCATGTAGAATGTCTTTCTTAGATGTTAATAAACATAACATGCATTTGTTAATAAACAATAAATTCTTAATTAAATGGTCCATGTAAAAGTTGATTTAAAAAATTAAAATAATAGGTAACTTGTATTACGTATATGTTTTACATGTACAAGATTAGTATTTTTCATGTCTGACTGTCAAATTATCGAAAATTTCTCATACATGTATTGCATATACATAATACAAGTTGCTTATTTATTTATTTGATAAGTCAACTAACTCATGGTTGACGAATGATATTTGATACTTAAGAAACTGAGTAAGTGGCCGAGCGTTCTAAGGCGTTAGTCATAGAACGTTGGACTATTTAGACTTAGGTTGCGGGTTCGAATTCAGGCAGCGGCAGTGTGAACAAGAACGAAGTAATCGACTCCACCCACATCAAAAAATGTAATTGTAAAATATGTTTGTAATTGAATAAATAAAGATTAACAAATAATGGTGTGCGTGGCCTCTGTGATAAGGCGTATGTCACAAATACGGAGGTTAAACCCCCATTATTATTATTATTATTATTATTATTATACGTAAGAAACCAGGTGTTAGCAAAAAGTGAGCATTTTCCTTAATTAACCAATTTTTCTAACATCTTTTACTGTAGGTATTAATAATAAGAGATGTCTTTTTTAATGTTCTTGGCATTTCTAATACAAACTTATATATGAACCGAAATCAAAACCGCGACATCTGAGTTAGTTTATCATGGTAACTTCAGAATAGAGGTATGTCTCTCATCTGGATATTAATAACGTTAAAGATCAAAATAAGTAAACGCTATTATAGTAAAATCTTGTACGAAATAATTGATGGCTAGCGCTATAGACTATAATAAAACAATGACTTTTTTTCCCTATTGACACCTTATATATTAAATTTTAGTTTAGATTGTTTGTTTTTATAAAATTACATCTCTTTCAGTAATATTGATGTTCGTATTCAACAAGCAGAATTAGAATATCAACTTGGTCGTGAAGAATTGAATGCATTAAGTTTACTAGAAGAAGCGAGAGCATTACAATTATGTTTGGAGGATATTCCCCAGACAAGCAAACCACAAACAACGTTATACAGGTAAATAATACTCTTATACTTATTACACTCACTAAGTCACTTGTCATAATATATTTATAATTTTATTTTATTTTATAAAATTTAATGTAATATAATAATAATCTTTATTATATATATATATAAAAAGATTAATATAACTCCTGAAGGACTTGGCCAATGGACGCTAAATTGTGACTATGACTGACTTATTTTTGTTTTGTGGAAATTATGGTACTTTGCATTATTAGGGACTGAACACAAAAGAGGGATCGAGAGCTCCTTAAATTCAAGTCCAATATAAGACTTTAAAACGATGTAAGTTTCAAATTGCTCCAAGAACATTTTTTGTATAGGAAAAATTGATTGCAAATAAAAAATTTCATAGATCACTAACGCCCCCCCCCCCCCAACTTCCCAGCCAGGTTGTCGATTTCACCATCCACATATTCGCAAGTTGTCAACTTTAATATTTTCAATATGCCTCAAATATGTACTCAAAAAAGCTACTCAACTCTGCAACTAATAACCAAATACCATTAGAATGACAGTTTTGGAAAATAATTTTAAATTTTTGTTAGTATTTTCAAAATATCTCTAGTTATTACTCCAGAATTATAAGGCTTTAAGTATGCCAGGCAAAAATACTTGATATAAGTGAAGCGGAAACTGTGTAATATGAACTAGATATCGTTTAGAAGTTGAACAAGTTTATTTTTTTCATTTTCAAATAAAAATAACATTCATTAGTTTTACTAAGTACAATTTTATAATGAATTTATTTATTTATTTACTTATTTATCAGGTGCGGATACAGAGTTCATTCGGGGAAGGGGTAACAATTTTTCTTATATTCCAAAAAATTCGTACCACAAATTCGATAAAATTTATGATATTTTTCCATGTAATACATGCATTTACCGGATGGTCTTCGTTCTGCCACACTCATACACACACAGTGTGTCGCATTTAAGATGAAGACACCCTCACACTTTCGTTATTTATAGGAATATCGATTTGGAAATTTGCACAGTAATAAACGGGGATGGGTTATATTTTTTAAGATAGATAACAGAAACTTGAACCTTAAACTCAATAACCTATTACAAATTGACAAATAGGGCAAAAATTTATTAATTTCTTAAAATTTCTACCTTGTGCCAGAGATGGTTTAAGATATCGCTAAAAATTATAAGAAAAAGCTGCTTAGAATATTTTTTTAAGTTCATATACCGATTTTCATGACAAAATTTGCATTTTCAATTTTTCATTATTTTGGTCTTTACCCAAAATTATTACAAGTTTATTTTTTAATTTTACAACTATGGAATGTAAAACAACTATGGGTGTCTTGGGCAATAAACTGGGCAAATTGATAGTGAAAAAATTATAAATGGGAATTTTTTCATGAAAATCGGTACATGGACATAAAAAATATTCTAAGCAATTTTTTCTAATAATTTTTTTCGATAGCTCTAACCATCTCTGGCGCTAGGCAAAATTGAGCCTGAGTTAAAGGTTCAAGTTTCGGTTAAATATCTTAAAAAATGTGACCCATTCCCCTGTGCATTTTTCTCCTATTTATTTATTTAATCAATCATTTATTGTTCCGCGAAATAGCCTAGTGCTAAATTTTTTTATCGGTCACATTTGTTGATGATATTTTTATCAGAAATTTTGAGTAAAACACAGCTAGTGGAGGGATTAATCGCACCCATTGATCTCTCTCTGTATCCGCGCCAGTTATTTATTTACCAACTTGTGTAATTTTATATTTTACATAACAAATTCTTAATTTTATTATTATATAACTGGATATCTAGGTATTATCATTTGCAATAAAACCTCATTATTATAATTATTTACAGAAAAATTCATCAAAATGCTCATTTATATATACATATAAGTTTTTTCTTTTTTTTAAATTATTTATTTCCTTAGTAAATTATAAAAAAAATGTTTAACGGTATAATTTAATTTAACAAAATTCTTTTTCGTTGAAGATTAGAAATTTTAAAACAAACAAGAAAATTCAAATATTAAATATAATCATTTATTATTTATGTTTTGTTTACTAAACTCTTGTATACAATTTTTTTACCATCAAAGTCTCTCGATTGTAATTAACGTTTTTATTATGATACAAATAGCGTAAACATATATAGCCAAATAATTTGTCGAGTTAAATTAAATAATCATATAATGTAGATTATACAAATCATAATCGAGGTTTATTTACTGCATAAATGATATTATCTGTTGAAAATACAGTATAATAAATATATTTAAAAAAAAAAAATATTCGAGGCATTTGCAAACACCCCCAGAATTACGAAATCCACGATCCTTTGGGCGACAATTTAGGTTAAATATTTTCGAGTCCTTAGGGGGAAAAATTGTCTTGATTATTTCTTTATATGGGATTAATGGGATACTTTTTATTAAGAAATAAAAAGAGTACGAGCGCCAAGGTAAGTTTAGACATGTGGTTGAAATTATTTGCACCTTATTTTCAACTTTACTGATGAATTTTGTTATAACTTCATGAATGTAAATGAAAAAAAAGAATAAAATTTTCGATACCTGCCTTGGTTTTCGAAATTTCGAAAGGTAAACAACTAAACAAAATTTTCAATTTTCGATATTTTAAAAATTACTCTGGATATCGAAAATTTTATTCTTATTTTTCGTCTTATATTGAAAATATATATTTTTAAATTTGTGTCCCCACTAACGTGTCATACATCCTTAATTAAGAAAAATTATAAAGTTTCACGCCAATCAAATAATGATTTCACGCCATTGAAAAATGAGTATTGAACCGGCTTAAATAAAAATTTTTAGTTAAAAATAATTCCAAATCCCACTAATAATCAGGTCAAGATTAAAAGTTATTGAGTTCAAGAACATAAGGATTCACAAAACATTCATCAAAAATAATGAAATAATAATAATATGTATATTTGATTGATGCGTGTAAATATTTCATAAATATATCCATTATTTAAATATTTTACAACAATTAATTCATGGTTAATTTATAAAAGAAGAAGAATACGTCTGAATACTTACATATAGTTATTATATTATTATATGAAATGTGAATAATCATTTTTTGAAACCATGTTGCACGGATATTTATTACTTCAGGGTAAAATATAAATATTATGTGAAATTATTTCACATAGGGTACTACAACAATCGATGTAAAAAAGTATTATCAACTCTCTGACACGAAGTAAGTTATTTTCATCTCCCCGAAAAAAACTAATAAAAACTTATTTACGTTTGATGTGAGTCTACAATGTTCTAACATCATATGTGCTGTCAAATTTATATCTTTCGAACAGATACTGTAAATAAATAAAGACGTCGAAAAACTCGGTTTTTATAAGTTGCATTCTGGACACGGTTAAAGCCTCAATTTCTTTTTTTAGAAATCTAAATTGTAGGCACTTTTCAAACTAAGATTTTTAAAAAATGAAATATATTTATTGACATTCGAAAAATATAATAAAAAAAATTGTAAAAAAAAATAAAAATTTCTTAGAATTACAAGCTGATTAATTGTACACGGCACCCTAACACGATTCCAGCCCTTGTAGTGTTCCGAAATGAAAAAATTCGAAAAATTGTTAGTTAGTGAAAATGTAGCTATCGTGTATTCGAACCTTTTTTTCCAAAATTTTTTTAAATCCAATGTTCAGACGATAGAAGGATTTATAAAGAAGATTCTTACCACATTTCAAAGGAATCGGTCGAGTGGAACTTGAGATATCATGTCAACCACTTCGAAAATGTAGTTTCAAGAAAAAAGCGTTTTAAGTTTGAGAAACAATTCCGGCAGAGTAAGTTGGATAATAATTATTACTCATTTTGGATTAATCGGCGATCCCTGAACCATACATTGAGCCTTCTTCTACTTCATATGCATTGTTTTGCCAAGTTATTTCTGCTAACCTAGCTGTTCTGGCTTCTTTTGAATCAGCAGAAGCTCGCAGTACAGAACGATCAATTCGAACTTTGTTCCCAGAAAATTCGATGTGTCTTCGAAAATAATTCAAATTTTGAAAAATCCGTTTAAGGACATATTTTAAGGGTCTAACTTTTAAAAAATATGGAAACAAAAATCGATTTCTTCAAATTTATAGACTAGAATACTGCCTTAATAAACTTTACAATACAGTTGCAATCATCAAAAAAGGCAGACAACGGGAATCATTGTACCTATTTCCACCTCATTATGGCGCATTAGTATAAAATGGTCTAATATGGTGAAGTTCTTACATCGACCTTCTTAAGATTTGCATGTAATTCAGAAAATAGAATGTAGATTTGAACGCAGATATAAAGAATGAATAATAATGGAAAAATTTATCTTAAAATAAAGTTGTAGATAATAAATTTTACTCTAATTCAACAATGAATATATTTAATCGAAAACTTATGGATCCGATCAAAGAGATCTAATGATCATATTCACCACGGCTTTTATCTACCATATTTTCATGCAATTTTATTTAAAACTCCACCCATTCGCATGCAAATAAATGTTTTAAAAGTTTCAACGGATTTTTTATTTTTATATTCTGATTAGAAGTATTTAACGTTGAAAATTATTATAGACATGAAATTGGATTTGTAAATAGCGAAAACATTTAACTATGGATTAATATATTGCAACGATAATTGTTCTGTATTTAAACTATTCTATTTATCTATTATTATTTATTGCGATCAGATAAACAGTTGGTATCGTCGACCAGATGCAAAAATAGATAAAAACTTAATACAAAATTATATAGGTACATGGAACAATCATAAAAGGGTTGTGCATAACTTTGAGTAGTATAGAAGAAATAGTAGATATTATACAAAGGCAAAAAATGAAATAAAATTTTTGAATTTAATCAAATGAACTAGTTAATAAGGTTTATGATCAGACATTAAGGCATAAAGACAATTTCAATTTGTGCCCCAATTTCCTAGATCAATTTTTTGTACTTACGTATTTCGACTACCAAGTAGTCATCATCAGTATGAATTAGCTAATTGTAATTACTCTTATTGTGTATGTTACTCTCATTCTTAATTTGGTGTAGTCCGCCACTGTGACTTCTTTACATGTTTAAGAACAATTTCTCAAAATTTTAAGTTAATGTTTTTTTTTCTGTAGCGTCTCAATAACCTTAAAGTGATAGAGCTCAATTACAATTTTTATTTAATCATGTCAAAAAACTTCGAAAGTATGCATTTCTTTCTGGCCTATTGGGCAATACTTCCCGTAAAGTATAATCAAAGTCAAATGATAATTTCTCGTGGTGGACAGGGAAAAACCAACAAATACTACGAGTAATAAGACTGTTCTACAAAAAAAAATATTAATTAACAATTAAAATTTAAAAAAAAAATAATTTCTCCTAAAAATTTTTCTTGACAAATACATACAAAGTAAGCAGCCGGATAGTTGGCGTTTTTTTGACTACAAAAGTAATCGGCTTTATCGACTAGTTGCCGACTAGTCGGAACATCCTTAATAATTATAAAATAAAAAATCAATATATCAACTCAAGTTTTTAGAAAATCATAGATATTTTTTCAAACTTTTTTTTTATATACGTCTGCTGTATATTGTTGTAACAATGGCCAATAAAACAGGGATTATGTTCGAAAACCGGAGAAACGCCTCGAAAATCGAAGATTTGGCAGCTCTGTCAAATTTCGATTTAGAAACAGAGTGAACGAGAAATTTGTACAAATTTTGTGCAGGGCATTAGTGACTATATAATCTTAAGTATTTATTTAACTTAAGTTTAGAAGATTGATCAATATGGACAACCAAAAGTTAATTAAAAACAGTATTTTTATGCCTTTCAACGTATAAAAAAGTAGTTACATAATATTAAACCGTAACAAATTATCTCTCACCAAACTTAAAAATAAAAAAAACCAAAATAATTAAAATTATTTACTTAAAAATAATCGATTATTTTCAAAAAAAAAATTGTATTTTGTTATAAACTTAAAACAATTAAATGATTTTAAAATTGTATTTTAAGAATAAAATCTTTTGGTTATAGCTGTACTAGAGGATGTAGCGGCTATGTAACATTGCATGCCATTGAGGTCAAATACGACGCAAAAAGTCCTCGATTTGGAGCGGCACCTAAGGACAATAACCCCGGACTATATGTTGAATGGGCATTAGATGATACGGAGCTATGTAAAGGTGATAGGTATGTATTTAAAAACATTCATTAATAATTTATTCATTTAAATTGTATTTTAATTAATTATTGAAAAAAAAATATAAAAATTCATTGATAAAAATTTGTGAATATAAAAAAAAAATTTTTACTATTATTATTAGTAAAAAAATTTATTTATTCTAGGATTCCGTTCCGTAGAAATTTTTAGGACTTATGTAAACGTGCATTTTTTATATCACTCTTATATGAAAGACAAATAAAACTGTTGTTTTAGAAGTAGTGCTAAGTAATATGGGATATTATATAATATTTAACAAATATCGTCAATCTTATAAGGGCTGCTTTAACTTTCAGATTATGTAGTTTAATTATTTGTAAAATTATTTTTTATTTGGCGAATCGCAAAATCAAACTGGACAGATTTTTGGATCCTTAGTATCTTAGATTATAATTTTTGAGACCACAAAGTGTCCGTAATTTATTCAACTTTACTAATATCTTTAATTTGTGGGTTTATTTCGATATTCCTTAAAATAGCAAAAATAAATTTTCTCTGGTTTTGATATTCCAATTTTATACTCCAAGTGATAACTTCTATAAACTTAAATAAAATTTTCCAAACAAATTCTAATTTATTTATTAAGGTCGACTCAAATTTTTTATTTCCGATTACGGTAAAATTCATGTCAGTCTATTAAGAAATTTTGATTCCAAAAATACAACAAGCCGTGGGGTAGGTCTGGTGCGATCCTTGAGGCCTACATAAATAACTTCCGAGTATAATAAGGATTAAAAAAAATTGGCAGTCATGGGGACTGCTGATAGAAATGAAAACTTAAAACTTTTAGCATAAAAATTTGAAATTTCATAATATTTGAATTAAAATTATCAATATCAGTCTGGTTTTCACATCTATTGAAACTCCGAGCAACAATTATATACATGTTTATAGGGTTTTTTATTATTTAAATATATTACGGGCTGTACAAGATTATGACAAAATTTAAATACAATTCAATTGTAATAACAATTAATATACAATCATATGATTTGTGGATAGTATTTGTATTTACATAAAATTCAATGTACTTGTTATGTACGAAGCACTAATGTTACACAATACGTCAGTTGTATGGTTACAGATATACTGCTATAGGCATGTTGGAGACGCGAACGTACGAGATTTCGCTCATCCAAAAAGCGTCTCTCGCGCACAGCACTGTCGCACAGCATGTTGGTGACGCGAACCCATAACATTTTCCCCTACCAAAAGTACCCAAAGTCACTAAAGAAGTTTTCACTTCAAAAATAAAAATTTTTTAAAACTGGCCGGCTTGAAACGACTCGACCGAATTATATCGTAAGGAAAAAAATGACCACGAATGTACCTTTTTTTACTACATAAAATCATTATTTATGCTCAACATTACAAAATATTTATAAAGACTGTATTAAAAGGATTTAATGTAGGTAATTACCAGGTAATAATTTAAATGAAATCATTACATTTATTGTAATTGTTAAGTATTAAAATAAATTACAAACATTTCATCAACATCACCTTATTTAATACATAAAATAAATTCCAATATCTACATTGTATGTGGTATGGATACTTACTAGTGACACTGATATGTAGGAAGTAATTGTTGCAAATGAGTTAATTATTTTTATAATTTTATTATTACACTATGTGTTACTATATTATCCACACATAAAATGTAATAAGTAACATAATAAAACTAGTTTTAAATCATGTTGCACTTATATTTTCAAAGCAACCTTATTGTAAAAGTATTAGCGAAATTATAAAATTAATTTATACCTACTTTTCAAAATACCAAAACAATATATAAATTACTCTGTAAAAAAGACAGACAGAGCAAAATAAAAACAAAAACTTTGAAACAATATATATTACATAAAAGTTTTTCAAATACAAAATTTTGGCATAAACACATAAGTGACAAAAAGCAAGGTTTAACATGGGACTAAATGAAAAATATAAATCAATATTTCTCAAAAATAATTTCGAAATAATATCTAACTTGAAACTTGAAACACCATAGTTAATAATTATTTAAACTTTTAACAAAATGTCAAAATTTTTCCAATTTTCTTTTAAAATTGTTTAAGGCTGTTCTATATCTACACATTTTTTATTGGCGTAAAATTTTTTTAAGAATTCTCTAAAATATTCGTTAGTGGAAAAAAAATATAAAGAAAAGCGGTTTCCCAGATAAAAATGGTTAAAATTACAATTGAATTTCAAGCACTGCGATTAAACCCTTACTTTATCGATTTGAAATTTGTTATTTTATATGTATTCATATTCTACCTGCCCTGGGTACTTTTATTTTTCGCCGGTCTACCTGTCCTGGGTACTTTTATTTTTCGAAAATTTTGTTGGGAAAATTAACAGGATTTTCGAAAAATAAAAGTACCCAGGACAGGTAGACCGGCGATAATAATTCGTACTAATCAAAATCAGAAGAAGACCCGCATTCAGTAATTTCGACTACCAGATAGCAATATTTGTACTTACTAATTTTTAAGGCCAATAAAAATATTCAAATTCAAATCAGATAAATCCCTGGCGATAAAAATTTGTAGTATTAAACAGGAAGTAGACCTCTTTTTCAGTAGTTCCAATTTAGACCACCAAATTACTTAATACCATTTATCAATAACATATCCTCGAATTTCCAATCGATAGAGTAAAGGGTAATGAATATTTAAGAGGATTCTTAAAAAAATTATAAAGTTTCACGCCAATGAAAAATGTGTATAGAACAGTCTCAAATCTAGTTGTTAAAAAGCGACCTTAAATAAAATAATTTAAAAAAAAAAATTGTTTAAAATTTACATAAAGTTTTACTATGAACGCACATAGCAAAACAGATTGGTGAATGAACGTTCTTAATTAATTATTTATAATTTAACTAAATTTAATAAAATCAAGCGGCTTTGCATATCGGTGCCAACATAATATCTACATTGACAACTTTAAATCACATTTGAAATAAAACTTGATCAATTCAGAAAAAAAACATAAATATAAAATCGGTCAAGCGTGAATACGCGAAAAGAGAAACTTAATATATAAAATAATATAATAAAATTTTTTCATACGAACGTGTTAAAGTTAAATTAACGATTTGTGAAAAAAATAATTGGTAATACCTTGAAAAATGATCGTGATTATGCATTTTTATTTAACTTATAAAATTAAAATAATTTTACTATAGGTGCTATGCCTGCGTGAAATTATCTTTGTTTTTTTCATCAGTTTCTTTGTAAATCTTGATATTAATAATTACATTTTCATACATGTGCCCTTTTCGAAATTTTATTCAACTAGCAGTAACTCGGCCACTTCGTGATCTTGGCTTTTAACAAAAATAGAAAAACTGTTTAAATTAAGTTGTTCCTTATAAAGAAAACAGACATTTTTATTCGAAATAATTTTTCATAATTTGAATATTTTATGCTAAAATTTATCTATACAGGAAATAATAATTTTTGATTCAATTCTTGATACTAGTTAGAGATACAGAAAATTTTTAGGTAACTAAGGAAGGTACTGTTTATAAAAAACCAATTAATTTTCTTCAAAACATTTTATCGCCTCTATTTCTGTCAGTTCACATAAAATATGAACTGTTTTTTTACATTTCATCATTCGATTAGTATGGAAACAAAAAACACTGGTAAAATCATCTAAATTATCACATTTAAGACCCGCCACGTGATGGGAAATCATTTTATCTATTATAATTTTACACACAAAATAGGGATCATTTTAACGTATATAAAGGGAATCATTTTACCCGTAACGACATATTTGAATATCGTCATAAAAACAAACCTTAAAATTATCCGGAAAAAAATTACGCAAAAAAAAGGAATTTTATCTTGTCTGCCTTACCATCGATCGTAAGCAGTAAATTTATTATTTTTGATATAAAACACAAATTAGTATATACATCGCCATAAGTCTTTGTTGATTAGTTTGATCACGCGGAAGCCATCTATCGATAGATATACTGAATGGCTTTACAGTCAAGGTCAAATTCAATAAATTCAAGGTTTTTAAAGATGTTCCCTTACAATACCAGATTTTCCCATTATCGATTAAAATGGTTCATCGTATACATATACCTAACGATTTTTAATACGATTTAATTATATCTTATAAACATCGGATGGGTATTAATGTAGGACGATTTAAAGCCATCGAATTAATTGTTTTCAAAAGATTCACTAAAAAATAATAATTAAAACAAGGTTAATAAATATCTTATAATTGAAATATAAATCATTTTTAAATAGAAAACAATACCGAACACTACTGTATAATTATTATTAATAAAAGAATAGTTCAACGTATGAAAAGTCTATTCAATTCTTTGATGTAAAATTTCCTATTATTAGATTAGAATTATATATTTTATTTTATAATTATCAAACTTTAAATATATATTAATTAGCATAATTAAACAAAATACTTTACTGTATCATAATATAAAGTAAAGTGTAAAGATACGACCTTTTACAATAATTATTATTACTAAACACGGACGGATCCATTGTTTACAATTTCACATGCAGTAAAATCATTATAGCGTATATCCGCACACCCAAGGAGAGGAGATTTTTATTATGTTTGAAAAATGAAAAGATGCTTCTTAAATATTTAGAAAAAATAATTTATTTTATGTTTTATAATATTCCATGAATATTCCTTTCTTTGACTATAGATGTCATTTGCGCAAGCTTATGTGAATCAGTTCGACACCTTTTGGATCACTACCCTGCTGGAAAAAATATTTGAAGAAATAACAAGTTTTAATAGGTCTTAGAAAACTCTGTGAAATAATAATAATAATAATAATAATAATCATTTATTTGCAAAGACCATTACATTTTGGTATACAAATTGTCATAATTGGTAATAAGCAACAATAAAGAACATATACATAAATCTAATAATAATAATAATAAAATCTAATAATAATAAAATATACAATAACAACACAATGGGTTAAAAAACAATAATAATCAAAAAAAAAATGTAAGCAACAATAAAAGCCTTAACAAAACACAAAAATCTTAGAAAAGTCTTAGAAACTCTGAAACAGTCTTAAGAACTCTGAATTTCTCAACTTCTCAACGTTTTTGGACTAGTCTAATTCAGAGTTATTCCGACTAGTCAAAAAACGTTGAGAAATTCAGAGTTATTCAAAGTTCCTAAGACTTTCAGAGTTTCAAAGACTTAAGACCGGGGTATAAATTTAAAAAAAAGCATTGAACTGTGACTAACGTAAAAGAGCACTCAACAGTGAAATGGCGAATGCGACAACTCATTTATGACTAGCGCTTTTCTGGGATTGAGACACTCTATGGATTAATTCAGAATGCCGAAATTTTTATTTTTTTTTTAAATTTGGTGTTAGAATCTTTCTATATTTTAAATTATGTTTTTGTTTTTACAGAGTTGTTGAAGTTAATGGAAAATTAGTATTAAATAAAACAAAAGAAGACATGCTACGACTGTTGGCTGTAGCACCAAATCCCGCCCAAATCGTAGTATTACGTAATAATGTAAATAACTTTATAATTGAGAAAAATCTAATACAATCGGCTACATCAAATGAAGTCGGGCATTTACGAGCAGAATTAGAAGTAGTTAAAGAACGTGCCGAGGAAGCACAACGAATGAAAGAGGGTTTAAAAGGTGATAATCTTCGATTAACTCATCGAATATCATACCTAGAAGAGCAAGTAGCTGAATTATTACATCGGAAAAACTCCGAAAATAATAATAATCATGTACAGGAAGTACAGAAACAAGTACCTCCATCACAAAGTCAAGTGATTACATCGACTGTGAAAAATAGTCAAAACATTACAAATATCAGTATTACTTCCCCACCTCCATCTCCGAATCGAAATTCGGATTTACAAATATTTCAAAAAGGACCACAAGTTACTGCTCTTGTAGCAAATTTACCTGGTTTAGAGACTGATAATCGTGATATGTTACGAACTTTACGACCTAGGTCATCACATTCGAATATTTCAAGTACGCATATACCAGCTCCTGAAGACATTAACCAACGAACACGACATAGTCGATATTCTTCACAATCTTCAACGCGTACTCTTGATTATAATTCAGAAAATTCTTCGGTTGATCATCGAAAATCTTCTAGCCATCATCATCACCACCATCACCATCAGAGAAGAAATCCCGAAGAAAAATATTCTTCTCACCATCGAAAGTCTTCGCATTCCGATCATGAGAATAATAATCGTTATCATCACTCGAATCGAATAATTCATGATTCACATAGTCATGATGAATTAGATCAAGATTCGGAACCATCATCAAGACTTTACGATACACGTAGTGTGAAATCGTTAGATTTCGACAGTGAACCTTGCATAAATAACAATCACTACACGAAGTCGACGAAAGTTCATTCGATGAAAAATGTCGATTATACGTCGGAACCTATTGCCAACGATAAAAAAATACAATCATACTACCAACGACGTGAAAGTGCTGATCCACGACAATTACGGCCAAAACCACCGAAAAAACCTATACGTTTATCATTACACCGTGCACAAAGTTTACAATCCGTTGAAACGAACCCAACACAATTATCGTGTATGTCAAACTATAAGGATGATAAAAAACCACTAAAACGTAATCATAAAGGTGAAGCACCTCCAGCACCAAGTACAGTAGTGAAAATAGAACGTCCTACGGAACAACCTCCGCAACCCCCACCACATAAATATGAAAATCAAGAATCAAATTCTCGAGCTTCGTCACGTAGTGATAATCATTCGGCTTTAAGATGGCCAACATCGTTACATTATTTATCATTTGTTAGGTCTTCATCGTCGAATCGTCATAATGGACATTTATCAGACGGTGGAAAATGGTGTTAATTAATTTATTCACCATTCAATATCGATATACTTATACGGTATCGAATTATACCCACATATTTATTAATCTTGCCATCTCTAAGTAGTAGTAGCCAAAAGTATTTGAAGCAAAAATTCATAATATTTGTGACTTGTAGAGAAATTCTGGAATGTTATAATTTTTTTTGAATAAATATGAATAGACCAGTAAATGACAAAGGAAAAAATAATTGACTTTTTCGAAAAACGAATTATCGAGAAACGTAATTAAACGATGTAATAATGATTAGTCGCAATTGCTTTTTGTCTTCTCCACTTGGTTGAATCAATAAGTCTTTAAAATTATTCCAGAATGTACTAAAGTCGCAATTATTCTTTGTATATTATGAATTATTTTTAATTTATCTAATAAATTCGCAATGTTTTTAATGCAATAATGATTAGAAGAATACATACTAAGAAAATAAGAAATTTTATAAATATGTAAATTATTTTCTTATAAATTTAAATTAAATGATTATTTTAAACATTAAAGAAAAAAAAGTGTATTTTTTAGAAAAAATTACAAAACATAGAATATAATAAAATTATTTTCTTATTTTAAAACTATCTTCAGTTTTTAATTTCACTCCCACATCACATAACCGTGCTAATAATCCTGATAATTGTAATAATGAACTTAATCCGTCTACTATCCGCATATGAGTAATACCAATTTCCTAAAACAAGAATTAAATATTTGATTATAAATTGAAGAAGTACTCGGAATCTTCGGGTATGTATAAAAGCGGTCATGTGTAATTGAAAGCTAATTCATTCGATCGCTAATTTACCGGTAGCCGTCATTTAAACCTAGATAAGTCGAAAGATTTGATAATTCTAAATTTTTATTCCCCAGTGATATTTCAGCAACAAGTTTATACAGTACCCATTCACATTTTATAAATTCTTTGAATCAATGATATGTTACATACCTTTATGAAAGCTAATTTTAAATTTTCATTGATATCTAAATTCTTGCAAACTCGAAATATGTTTGCAATCAGATCTTCGCATGCATATCCAAGATTCCATAAATGTGCTATAATCTATAAAAAGAGTACAATGTGATCAGAACAAATTAAAAAATACAGCTTAGAAATTGAATTATACCTTGTAAGCTTTTTGTATCTCCCCGTTAACACAATGCATCAACATTTCTTTAACTAGCAACGGATGTGGTTCATCGCAAACTTTAAATACATTTTCACTTGAAATCTCGCCAAATCCGTTAGCCGTTGATTGTAAATTATTCAAAGCTTGTCTCATATCACCTTGAGCAGTAAATACAATCGCTTCTAAGCCATCATCCGTATATTTTAACTGAAAAAAAATTTGACACACATTTATTTTTAAAAAAACACACGATGTAACATGTAACATTTTTAAATTTCAAAAATCGAAATATCGAAATGCCAGTTGTTAATAAACAAATAAAGAGTTCATTTGACACACGATCGAAATCATAAAATTCTCAAAATACAAAAAATTAATTTATCTATGTGATTGGTTTAGTCAGTGATGTTTCGATTCATTTTATAAAAATAAATGCAAATGGATGTTTTTGCATAGACAGTCTGTATTTAGTACATTTAGTATAAGGCTTGCTTAGCAGCAAATTAGCACACTGTGGTACATATACATATAGCAAAAAAGAAAAGGGAACACAGTGCTCTTATTAACTCTAGACATATAAGGATTCCTTATTGAATTTTAATACTAATAAAGACTCTATAAAGCGATTAAAAAAAAAAAAACTATAGTTTGCAACGCCCATAGATCCATAATATTTAACAGAAATGTTTGCTGACACCTTAGCGTTAAAATCGAATATATTTATGATTATTGACTTAACATCTATATTTAATAAAAGTTTATTGGTATATCCAATTGAAGTGTGCTCGGAAATGATTTTGCAGCGTAACAACGATATAAATTGTTAATAATTAAGTTTTGATATCTTTGGAGACTGTACAGTTTTAATCTTGTTCATATTTGAATGAAAAACAGGTTCTACTATAACTTGAATATTTGCTGCTTGTTGCGGAAGCTTTTTAGTTTATTTACAGCTTAAACTTTTTATTACACTGAGATCTAACTTCCCTGGAAAATAGGAACAATGTAAACTCTTGGTTCTTACTTACATTTTCACTTTGACAAACTGTTATAATTTTCGCCAAAATTTGAGCATCTGATAATACAGAGTATCTTAAAGTTGCACAGCGTGATTGAATTGGCTCAATTATTTTTTCACTGTTGTTACAGGCAAGTGCAAAACGAGTTGTGTTACTGTAAATTTCCATTGTACGACGTAAAGCTTGTTGGGCACCTTCGGTCATACTAGTAATCACACAATATTAATATTAGATTTCATCTTTTAACAATAATCCTTATTTCTTACCTGTCTGCTTCGTCCAAAATAATAATTTTATGTCGCCCTTTAGGTAATGTGACCTTTTGTTGAGCAAACATTTTTATTTTATTACGAACTACATCTATTCCACGATCATTCGAAGCATTTAATTCTAAAACGGCATCCTTAAACGATGGTCCTAACATAATCCGCGCTAGACATAATATCGTGGTTGTTTTTCCAACACCAGGTGGGCCCTAAAGACAAACCTTTGATTATAACAACCTTTCTTTCATTTTCAAAAACTTGAAAATAAATAAATCGTACCGCAATAATTATGTTTGGTGTATTTCCATTTTTAGCAAATATAGCTAAACGAGCAACGGTATCCTCATTTCCAACGATATCTTCAAACTTTTGTGGTCTGTATTTTTCAATCCTATTTTAAGAAATACAATTTTATATTCTTTTAAATAATTTTTGATCAATTAAAAAAACTAACCAAGGTAAATGTCCAGATTTGTTTTTTTCTGATTTACTAGAAGTTGAAGGTTGTTCATTTGTAATATCTACTACTTCCACGTCCATACTTTCATCTTCTGATGGCATATTTTAAGATTTTTCTTTTAATAAATTAATTAATCAAATAAAGCTTTAAAACTTTGTAGTAACTTGCTGCATTGAAATGTGTTTTCGCGCTATTTTTCTTTGACAGCTGCATATTTGACGTTATATTAGGGGAATTAAATACGCCAACATAAAGATAATTTTTACCCTCTTAAAGTGGAAAAGCTCCGAAAAATTTGGGGTATGCTATTCTGTATCAAAGACTATAGGATTCTGTATCAAACTTTTAAATTCGAAGAATCGAAGTGATGTAAACTGTAAAGTAAAATTTTAAGGATGGCAAAATTCACTGCTTTACAATTACAAGCTTACGACATTTTCAAGGAATATTATAGAAGGGCGTAGCCAAAAGAAGCATAATTTAATTCCAGATTAAATTCGAAAAGTTCTGAAAATTTGAATGTGCGCTTCCAGTCAATATTTTGGATATGGATATGAAAATATTATGTTCATCAAAAAAGTAGTATAATCGGAGAAGCCAATTTATTGTGGAAATAGAAAATTAATTAGCGGTAAAAGTTTTTGAATTCAGTAAAATTATATAAAATCTTTAATTTGCATAAACGATTTAATTAACATCGTTTTTTGGTTGTTGAAGCAGTTCTCGAGTTTCAACTATCCTTAAATTATTAATTGTTGTTTCTTGAAAATTTTTTGGGAATATAATTTTCATAAATAACTCATATTTACTTCTACCCACAGATTATCTTTAAATTAAATAATCAGTGATCTTACTAGATTGTTTAAATAATTCTGAGAGTTGAGGATATGGTTGGGATGAAAGGGAATAAATAAACATTGTAGTTATATTAATTCTTTATTTTTTTATTCCTCTTTTACAAGAATGATACATCCGATTCAAAATCTATGATGAAATACAACATATTTACATATTAAAAATAGCATTCAGACGAACGGTAACCACAAAATAACAATTATTTATAAGTTGGGCGCAAAAATGCCGAGTTTTAAATCATCATATATTATCAGATTCTTTTTTGTTCAGTAATAATAAATAAATACAAAAACATAACAAAAATTAAGTTTTATACAATTTGAGCTTCTTGCAGGTGATTTTTAGACATTAAATAATGTATAGTTTGTATATTCTTTGTTTAATTGTATCTAGTATCATTTTTTAGTTACGTACAAAATTCGACATTTAATATTTTTGAGGTTAAGATTTTTTTTTCATTTTGGGATCTTTGAATATAAATATTTTTAGGGATAGGTACTTTTTTTTAAATGTTTTTAATAAAATCTTCTAATATGTGTGAATTTGAAAAATTTTGAAAATGTGTACGAGTTGGGTACATAATAATTTATTTTTTAGGTTATGAACCTTACGAGAAAAAATGAAAATTTGAATACCTTTATAAACGTTTTTCTAGTATATGCCACTCATTGGAGAGGTCGAAGGCTTTGTATTAGCAATTCTTCTTCTTGAAAGTTTTTTTGAATGCTGATGAACGGCTAATTTGATGTCGTATTTTGATTGTATAGCAAGGCGGTAATTACAAACTTGCATTCCATATTTAATTTCATCGTGTATGAACCTAAATCTTAGATTTTTTTATTTAATTGGAATGCTTTATGCTGTGTAACCAAAACTGTGCATCTAAATATTTTATGGAAACCATTTGTTTCCAGTTGCAGAAATTATCTTTCAAAAATTTTTAGGTTAATATGGCATAGATGTCTGTAATTACTTCCCGTAGCTTGTATAATTAACACACAGATGTCTACCTTAAACTTTGATCGCGTATACCCAAGTTCGTACAGCTTTATGTCCTTTCTCTTAATAATGAATGAGGAGCTTTTTTGTGATACTTTCTTTTATTGAGTTATGCCGATTAAAATTTATGAAAAACAATAAGATTATTTTAAATAAATTTTTAGCCTAGACTTAGCGATCCAGATTATAGGTATAGATATGTGTGCATAATTAATAATTTTACTGCAAATTAATGTGATTTTGTAATGAATCCCGAGAGAAGAAACAGTGAATATATTAATAGTCAATATTAAAAATGAAGAAAACAGTCCTGCTTAAGTTAAAGAATTAAATTAAATATATAAAAATTATGGAACGTAAAAATCACAGATATAAGGACTACGTTTATTTTCTTTAGATAAATAATCAAGCGCTCTTAATAAAATATTCAACATTTACGCAGAGGATGTTTGATATCCCTCCCTGTATTACATAATAATTATTTGTTTTATGGATTAGATATTTACATAAATGTACACTCATTTACGAATTTGGCATTTTGTTTTTTTTTTCATAATGTTTTTTTCTTAAATCAAAAAAATACATTTTTTTTATTTCAAATATATCACAAAAATTAACAAATAAAACACATATATAATATATTTTATTAAAAATTTTGACTAGATCATTATTATTATTTTTTATTTAATTTATTTACAGCAATAAATTATGAAATAAAACTATTTTTTTGAATAAGTAACGTTTTACCCTTAGCATTTCCTTGTATTTACAATATTTTTTGATGCCTTTATAAAACTTGCATCATATTTAAAGTCCATTTTTTATATAAATTAATATTGAAGTGTCGCAAAGGCAAAACTATAATCAGTACTTTTATTTTCTTTTATGCTGCTGTGAAGTTTTATTTAAATTACAGCGCTTCCATAGTGAATATTGTATTAATCCAAAGTTAAAAATTAATCACTTACCGTGTCAGATTAATTCAATATTCACATTAAATAATGCTCTAAAATATTTGCGATGAGCGAAATCACTTTTGTTTTATTTTTATTTACCTATAGTAGAAATTAGCGTGGGGACGATACATGGCCACGTTTAGATCGGTGTGGGCAACACGGTGAAATCTTGAAGAGCGGATTTGACGGTCTCGTACAGGGGCCGATTTTCGTCGGTACAATAACCGTCTGGTGTGCATAGCGTCTGTAGTTTGCTGAGATAGCTGTCAAAGTTCTCGTGCCCGAGTTTCTCCTGCGTTGATCCGCCGCCAGGTAGTCGAACATGCTCCAATAGTGTGATCACGTTGTTTCTCAGGCTCTCGTAGTACTCGTTCAGATTGTTGTTGCGTTGAGACAGAACTTGTGTCTCCTAAGCAGGAGAATTGTGCGCAACATTCAGTGACATGTTGTATGGATTTACGTACCGCTGGGTTTGTTGTTACCTTTTCACCGTGATTAAGATGTGACTCCATGGCTGAGATGTCGGACTTGAGACGCATCATCTGGGATTCGACTCGAGCATTTTCACGCTGCAATTCCGTGATTTCAGCTTCTAAAGTTAGTAAATCCTCACCACCTGGATTCGTATTTGCTCCGCTCTCTAAACCTTAATTCATTTACACAAATGGATTAATTATCTATTCATAAAATTCAACAATAACTAAGAACTACAATTTTTATTAATTTTTGCAATTTTTATTAGAACATGAAAACATATGATTTGGGAACACTGAAATTTCTAATTACACTCTAATTCAATTACTTAGTACAAAAAAACTTTTAAGCATTTAGTTATTTATTGGTTTATGATATTCTTTGAAGTGCAAGTGGTTATGTGAAGTGCAAAATTATTATATTTATGTGTGACAAAAAATTTTCAGTGTTATTCAAAAAAAAGTTTGAGTGCTGCTTGTGCCAACATGAAATGTTGCTCAAAACGCACAAATTTGTGTATGAATTTTATTTTAAAATTGTGCCCAGTTTTCTGTTTTAGATTAAAGGTTATCATCAGTCTCCTTACCTTTAAAAGTAATTGTAATAGTTTTCTTCAAAGTTCAGAGACAGGAAAGGAGCTGATCATTAGGAGCAGATATGAAATAAAATATTTTCAATTAAGCAAGTGACATATTTGGCACAAACAGTTTTGCTAATATTAAAAATTATATGCTTTACGAATAATTCAATTAAATATTAAGCAAAGAAGGAGAGAGATGAAGCTGCAGTCTTCACCACTTTCCTCCATTTTTTTTTACATGCCGATATTTTTTCGGCTCTCTAAACTCTGTTTAAGTTTTAATAACAAGTTAATTAAATTATCCGTAAGCATATGATTATTTTACTATGAAAGACAAATATTACCTGTGTAACTTTTTGGATAAAATGACATTTCATCTGGATATTTATTCTTCTTAATTGTTTGACCCGCAACAGGACAACCTGATAAAGATCGATGAGTTAGAAATGACCCATTAACATGACCTGTTCCGTCACAACCTGGTGTGGGACAGTTAACACCTTCAAACTTCATTGCAGTGGCTGCCGCTACTGCCGCCTTATGCTGTTCAACTGTTCCACCACTCTCTAGCACTCGCATCTTATTCCGATTAGCAATTGGACACCCAGACGCGCTGAAGAAAACCAAATAATCATATCTATACTGCCAAATAAGTGTATAAATGCAAATAATTTGAAGTAACGTACCTTCTATGCGACAGAAATTTGCCAGTTGCATGGCCTGATCCGTCGCAACCCGGGATAGGGCATCTGTGATAGCGTGAAAGAAAACATTGGAAGAGGTTGTTAGATAGGTATAGGGAATAAATGTTAAAAATTTGAAAATTGCCCAACAGTTTAATATAAGCATATTTGTTAAAAAATGAAAAGTTATGAATTATTATGCCTTATAAATAAGAATTAGTAATTTTTGAAACGATAGAGCTTATTTTACTCTGGTAGAGCAATTTAAAGGATAATTTTAATGTTATTATACCTTAATGGCTCGGAATCTTGACCATCTCTTGGTTTACTTTTTGGTTTATTTGCACGTGGGCAACCTGATAAACTTCTGTGTGATGAATAATTGCCAGTTACATGACCGGAACCATCACATCCTGGCGTTGGACATTTCAATTCTTGTGAGTGTGCTTGAATTTGTGATCGATCAGCACGAGGACATCCAGATAAACTATAAAAATAAAAACTACGTTTAATATTCTATATGGTTATTTTTTAAACGAAAAAACACACACAAACAGCCATAAGGCAAGGACCTGACCCCAATGTGATAACACTTTATAAAAGCCAATTATTTCATCGTCATGGGCAATGCAATCAGTTACTACTGCCCACTTAAAAATTTAGAACAAACACAAAAGTGGTTTAACGGTTCTTCCCTTTTTTTCGTAGTTGGTTAGTTTTAAAAAAAAATACAGAAAATATTAGAAACATAAAAGAAAATTAAGAAATTGGGTCACCGTAATTTTCAAAATTACGTGCTTGCCTTCTGTGGGTTGCGTAGTTTCCTGATACATGACCCATGCCGTCGCAGTTCATAGTTGGACACGGAATCAGCTCCTTACCATTTTCACGAATTTGATTCTTCGTTAATATTAAAGAATGTTGTCGATGTACAAGTGTACTGCTTTAAAAAAGCAACAAAAACGATTTTGAAAAATATTTTGGAACGAAAGTTACAATTTTGGTAAAAAGACTACTCATATTACTTATTTTAAATTAAGTTTGACTTCCACAAAATTTTGAAATAAGTACAAAAAACTTTTTTATGACATTTAATTTTTCATAGGAGACTCTGATCAAAACAAAAATTTTTAAGTTTTTCAATAAAAAAAATTAATAAAAGATTATGAAATATAAAATTAATTACCACGAAATCATTATTCATTTAATAACTCATAAATATCACAGATCAATTAAAAATTTCATATTTCGTTTAATACCAAATTTTTTTTTACAGTTTTAGTTCACATATAAAAAGTTTCTAAAACAAAATCAATGTTCATTTCATTGTCCCAAACGCAAAAAACAATTGCGAATCAATTTTTTACAATAAATAGTTTGAAACATATGTAGTAGGATGCCAACATTATTTCAAATATGTATTATTTTTTGTAAAAAATATTGAAAAAATACCTTTACTTTATAATATCAATATTCATAAGTTAACTATTTTTTTTGATAACAATAATTATGCGAATTAGCTACCTTGATGCATACATATAATGACTTTATAATATAAATAGACTAATTACGTTTACAAGTGTACGATTTTTACCTTACCTTTTAATTAAATCGAGTAAGTTTTTTAAATATTTTTATCTAATCAAGAAAAATTGATTAGCTTATCAATTGTGGTAATATATGTACAATAAAACACGACGGAATAAATTATCAAACTAGAAACTAAACTTTTATGAATTTATTTATATTTAATTTTGTGCATGTGTGGCAATAGCACTCTTAAATTCAACCAAATTTATAATCATAGGTATGTGAGTATTACGTCTTTATAGATGAGTTTGAAAAAAAAATTATAATACATATTATTGGCCTAAGTAGGTCAGTCTATCTATGTAGAACTCGCGTATTTACTGTTAATTATTATAGCAGTTCAAATAACTTTTTGTTTATAAGTAAAGTAAATAATGTTTGAAGAATCTTGTATGTTATAAATAGACGGTTGATTCAGATTGAATTAAATTTGTTTCTAAAAGAGATATTTTCAATCGTTAGTGGAGTAACGCTTGAAAAATGTTGTATTGAACAATCGTTCGCTTAAAATTAACGACGGTTTTTAATTTGTTAAGTCTGAGCTAACACTTATACAGGACAGCTATGTAGTTTGCATAAAATATAGGAGTTACTTTAGAATTTATAATATCTAATTTTTTAAAGCTGTCTATAAAACTAGAAAACTTTATGTTACGAATTTTAGAAATTAGATATAATAAAATGGTGTCAAAAAAGTGTAAATTACTTACAATAATTAAATTTTTCAATTTTCTTCAAATCAAAAAATTTTACTATTATTTAATTTTTGCGATTTTATGGGTTTACAAAGATACTAAGATATTAAAAATTTAAAATACAAAATTAAGTTCACTTTACGTCTTAAGAAAATCATTCCAATATAAAAGGCTTCATATCACATATCGGGAGATATTGAAAATATTCTATCAATCAACAAATTAACTCGATTTTTGTAATTTTTGATTTTAGATCAAAACCATATTCCAAGTTTTATCAAATGCCAAAAGAAAAAGTTATTTGTGATTTTTTCGATTAGAAATAACTAACATAACGAAAATCAGGTTCACTTGACTATTGAACAAATATTTTCTAAAAAACTACCTGTAGATATTACGAGAAATCGTTCTCCGAATGAATTTAAAATTACTGAGAATGTGAATTTTGTACTCAATTTTTCGAAATTGATGAGAAAAAAATTTTATCGATTTTAATTCAAAGTAAATGATAAAAAACTAAGCCTGACTTTTCAAGTACTTACAGCACACAGTAAAGAATAGCTACCTCGAAAATACTGTGTATTGGATAAATACAAACCTGCCATCTTTATTCGGTGAACCATTTTTATCATGTGATGATAATGAATGTTGTGGAGGTGGCATACTGTAACAGGGATTCGGCGAATATCCACCACCAGATCCTGCTGCCGGATGATAACCAGTTGTTACAGGACCCGAATATGCCGTAGATCCTGTACTACATGCGTAACTTGAGGCAGGATACGGTGTATACGGTGTTGGATATTCACTGGGTACTGGTGTCATACCATATCCAGGATGCGGACTCATCGGTGCATAGCCTAGAATGAATAAAAAGTATTTCGTCCATTTTTAGTTTAGATTTAGTTTATCGTTCCAAAAGGCATGCATCTTAGATCGTGACTAAAATATATATTTTGTGTATGAAGGTGAAATATTGCAATTAAATTGCCAGCACGATGAGTTTTACCTATATGTGTTATAAAATATTGACTAGAAGAGTTTATTTAAAATAAAATGAACATTTGCATGTTTTCATTTGATGAAATGTTTATAAAGCATCATGGAAAACTTGAACAGCCGGTTACAAATAATGTTTTAGAGAATAATACCATAGAGTTATTAAACGGCTTTATTTTGAACTTGCATCTAATAACGTCGACCTTTTCAAATTGTCTAAACGTTTACAAATTATGAGAGTTTGATGGGGAATTTCGAACATTTTTAATTAATTACTTTAAGTTTGAGTTTAATTGCTGTTATACAGAAAGTTGTGATACTACAATAATTTTTATCCAATAAGGATTTTTAGACATAAAATTTTCAAATTTAATATATCAATTATTTTGTTGGTTCAAATTTTAGGTATATCCAAATTTTGTCAGTAGGCTAAAACCGGAGAGAGGGTAAGAAAAAATGGGAGGGAAGTAGAAAAATATGTTTAACGCAAAAGCGTAACATCCAGCGATGACACTTAATCTGTTATTGGTCACCTTTGAGTACAATCGAACAAATAAATTCAATAAACGCGGAAGTTTCCAATTTTTAATTATTAAACAAAATATTTTGCAAATAAAATATGATTAATTTAGAAATATTTTGATACGTTCAAAAAATTTTGGAAACAATAAAAAGTGATATAGAATATGATAAAATATGATATCTGGCAATCTTGATTCTAAATACCTCTAGCGGCCATTTATTTAAGCTCAGTTTTCATGCTAGATTTTATTTCCAAATGATTAAATAAGGAATTTGTAAGTGGAGTCACTGAATGTGTTGTTAACTAAAGAGTAAGGAAACATAATATTTGAAAAGTTAGGCAATCCTAAGTCTATTTTAACTAAAAAAAGGGGTGTTATAAGTTTGATCGGGGTGTTATATGCGTGTGTGTTTGTCTGTCTGCCTGTCTGGGGCATCGCAGCGTCTAAACGAATGAACTGATTTTGAATTTTTGTTTCGTTTAAAAGGTAATTCAGTGGAGAGTGTTCTTAGCCATGTTTCAAGTGCGAATTTTGGAGTTCCGTCCGAAAAAAATTAAAAATTGGCGATTATCTTCAAAATCGGCTTAGTTTGGAAAAGGTTTTAAGAAAAAAGGCAATTTAATGGAGAGTTTTCTTAGATATGTTTCAAGTGGGAATTTAGGGTTCCGTATCCGGAAAATTTGTCGGGGGTAATTTAAATATTGTTTAAATATTTGTTAAAGTTTCGTCTTAGTTGGAAAAGGAATGCATGAACTATTTTTTTAAAAAATAATCTATGTCTTATTATTATGGTTAGCAATATTTCTACTAAAAAAATATGACATCGAACTATTTTTATAAAAAGTGAAAAGCGTAAATGAAAATAGAAAAAAACAAATATTTTTATCTTACTTACAAAAAAATAAATAAATAAAAAACTCGATAGTTGTTATATGAATGAAATGAAACAGTTAAACAATAATATGCGAGTATGTGGTATTTAGTGCCTTGTTTTCTATGATATACACCCAGGAGGTGATCACCGACTGTAGTAGTAGGTACTACATACACATAGTAGTTAGTATACACCAAAAGACTGTCGGCCGCTTGGTAAGGGTATCAACAGAGAGTATAGTGTTGTTGGTGGCGAATGAATATGACAGCCCCCTGGGTATCGTTGGTGTTCTTTTGTTTCGAATTGGCAATGCCTATAGAGCTCATGAAAAGCTATCAAAGTATATTAATGTTATTATTTGAATCGACTACGGACGGCATGATATGCACCATACAATATTATGTAACATTTATTGTATTTATAGAAGGGTAACGGCGTAACGCGATTATTATCACGAAAAAAAATTTATTTATTAATTAATATTTTCAAACTTACCGGTAGCGTCTCGATATGCATCGATATAATGCGATCCTCCACTGTCTGGTGTTGATTCTCGACTATAACCGGAACTAGCTGGTGGTGCTCCAATTATGGGACTCGCAAATGTTGGTACTGGTCGTACGCTACTGAAATAGATTGAGACATTTTGTAAAAGTGTATAAAAATCAACAGGTTTTTATTTGAAAATTATTGCTATTTACGATTGGATTGTGTGATTATTATTTTTATTGGATTTTATACACAGACTGTATAACGTTTTTGTTTTGATTGGTGACGTTTTCTTGATTGCCGTCATTCACTTTTTTATTACTCTCTCAAGAAAACTATTGGCTGCGTCTAGCGAAACTGTGTGCTATATCAA
Source organism: Chrysoperla carnea (assembly GCF_905475395.1). NCBI lineage: Eukaryota > Metazoa > Arthropoda > Insecta > Neuroptera > Chrysopidae > Chrysoperla > Chrysoperla carnea. The sequence goes on from NC_058339.1 coordinate 51,532,032, forward strand.
TAATCCATTTTTATTGAGATATATGGGGTGCCGATACTAGCTGAACGCTCAGTTTAGCTAGTCATTACTGCTTCGAACAGGCAGGAATTTTGTGTACAATCTATTAAATTTACTGGAAATAAGATATTTACTGGATAATACCTATATATATTTGTTACGAATGTGCGAAATGTCCTCTATTAACCTTGGCAATTTTTGGGTAAGCATTTTTCCGTAGTTAGTGTGTTTTCTTTCGATTTAATGCAATAATGACATATTTTAAGTCACATTTTCTCCGAAAGCTGACGATTTTCGAAAAAATGGTTAAGATGATGTTAGTTTTTTTATTAGGATCAACTTTCTACTTTCAAGTATCATTCTATCTCTTACCATTTAGGATTTAAATTGGCTGTTAAAGAAATCCGAAGAACTGGGACAAATCTGATGTCAGTAACTTTTGTTTCAGTTATTTTTTGATTGGTTAGCTACAAAACGAGCTATTAGCCATTAGAGATTAAAATGGCCCACCTGTATAAACTTAGCTCTGTATTTTTCATATTTGTTTATGAAAATTAGTTGGATATAATTTTTAGCTGAAATGTTGAAAAAATCCTATCCCAGGATTATATTTTGAACTGTATATTAAAAGACCACTTGACAACTTTTCAAGGAATAGCAAGCCTTTTTATGTTCCTTAATGTCAGAATAAAAACAAAAAAGAAGGTGTCGAACCAAAAACTTTTAGGAGTAATGACGACATTCAAACGAGCTCTCAGAATCGCTGTTTTCATGGTTTTCAATCGAATTTTATTTGAGCCCGTAAAATGCGCCGAATATAAGCGATTTTAAAGAAATAAAAACTGTGTTTGTATCAAAGTAATAATTTCAAACACATTACATTTTATAATAATAATAATCATAACATTTAAAAAATATGACATAATTTTTATAGTAACGATGTGTACAGAGTCTTTCAGAACAAATTGCTATAATATTTTTATCAGAATTCAAAAACAAATGTCTATAAGATACGTAAAGTTGTACGTTTCAAGAAAGAATCAGAACAAAGAAATTTTCGAACTAATTATAAAAAAAAGTGAATTCTAACTAAGTTTTTTGAGGGCTTCCCTATTTAAAATTTTTAAAATAGCTTTGTATGTACAATGATCCCCAACATATGCTCTTTATAAATAGATTATCAAAATAGAGTTTTAAAGAAACTTTATGTATACAGCTGAAAATTGTTTATATAGATAATTGCTGCGATTTACAGAGAACTGTTTGTATAAACATTTTGTTCTGAAGGAATTACAACTTCTAAAAAATTTTGGAATAATTCACTTTGACTATTTATGAACTAAAAATAATACTTTTATTTCAACATCTATCATGCCAAATTAGCAATAGTTATGCTGAAAGACCTTGTACAAAATAATATTATGTGATATGAAAATATAATGTTTTGGTGCACTTTTGAGTACAAGAGAATGTATCATGGGTAGTATGATGGTTGGGAAATTTTAATAAAAGAATAAAAATAATATTCAATGGTTAGTTATAAATGAATTTATGAAATGGGTAAGGAGGATAGCGTTGCGTTGTGTACAATTGTAGAATATGACGGGAGATGATAAAATTCAGACGGAGGGGGATCAAATAGTATATGAAACAAAAGACATAAAATTCCAGTTATGGTTTTTGAATGTAAAATATAAATATGGGGTATGAGCTATGGAGAAAATTGTGGTAGGAAAAACATATTTCAATATATTTTTTGAAGTTATGTTTGTACGACGAACAGTGAAATCAAAAAGTTTTTAATTTTTAAAAGTACTAAAATTTTCATGTATGTATGTTTCCAGTTTTATTGTTTGTCATTGTACTTAAATAATGCGCTAATAAGTACTTAAATTTTTTTTTATTTATATATGGAAAAACAAAAATAAATTAGAAAATTTTTAAGACTTGTAAAAATATAATTAAAAGCTCATTTATTTGGTAGATTCTCTGTTATTGGTGGCGGCCTGGCGGCTATGAATATTTTAACTAGTTGTCGCTGTAGTTGAAATATTAATAAAATTTGACGTGATTAAACATAAAAATCAATTTATTAGAAAATAATTAAAAATTTTATATAATTAAGAGTAAAAAAAAAATGCTAGATTCAATTCAATTAAGGTAGTGCGAGCGCCAAGGCAAGTTTAGACTTGTGGTTGAAATTATTTGTACCTTATTTTCAACTTTGATGATGAATTTTGTTACCTAAAATTGCATGAATGTAGACGAAAAATAAGAATACAATTTTTCGATGTCTGCCTTGGTTTTCAAAACATCGAAAGCTAAATAATTAAACAAAATTTTCAATTTTCGATATTTTGGAAATTACTCCAGATATGTGTTCAATAATTTATTAAGGTTTTAACTTTAATTTAAATATTTTTTTTTATTTCCACAGACTATTTATGGAGAAATCTACGAAAACATATCATCCATCTACCGTTTTCCTATAAGGCCAATCTTAAAAGCCGTTTATTTATTTAAATAATCGGGAAAAATCCCCCCCCCTCCTAAAATTTTGCAGAATTGATTATAAAAAAAATCAAACCTTCTATTCAAAAATGCCCTGCCGCTCGTACATCCTTAATCTGACCAATTCACGGAAATTTATCTACTCAATCAATAACTTACAAAAGGGTTAACTATGATTTCATTACTGATGTTATAAATTAACTAAAGTTTTTTAAGGAGACGCTTTGGATTTGAACCATCGATATATTTAAATATTGTTAACAAGCTGAAGCGCATTAGTAAATAATAAAATTGCTGAGTTCACCAATGGAGGCCACGCTATTTCCCTACTAAATTCTCTTGATGAGCCAGCTAAAAGACACAATTATTTCTCGAAAAATATTCACTTAACAATTAAATTACCTTAAATTTCATTTCATGGAATAAGGGTTTAAAAATTGACTATATTTAGTGGTGAATTGCCATTTTTCTAAGTTAGTACTGTTTCAAAATTTATTTATTGTTTTCAATATGCTTATTATTCTCGGTCAAATACAGGTAATTAAAACTTATGGAGTCTAACCAAAAAAATGGTAAAATTACAGACAAATTTAGTAAGTACTTCTGTCTTTAAACAATGAATATCTTAAAGAAAAATATTCACCCTCAAAGATTATGCATGGAATTCGTTAAAAAAGGGAGAAAGAGAAAAAACACCCCTAAGATAAAAAAATATTCATATTAGTTGAAATCAAATAAAACCGCGATTTAACAACAACAAAAACAATTCAAAATCTCAAAACAAATAAATGACGTTATGTAACTGACTATATATGTGCGTGAAAGTGTAAAAAATATTAAAAATAAAATAAAATAAAGAAAACCAAATTATTTTTCATATAAGATAATAATATTTGTTTTTCCTCATGTAGGAGGAAATAAATATTTAGATCCACAACAAACAAACACGTAAGTAAGTCGTTATGATGTTTCCTATGTGTATTCAAGAATAAAAAAAATTGATTATATAAGTTTACATAATGTAATAATAAGAACGAAAAATGTCAGGTGAAATTTAAAAAGAAAATACACATTTATAAATTATTTAACACAAAAGAAAAATATTTAATTCCTATGAGAGATTTTGTGATGTCGAGTTGACTTGAAAATGAATATACTCTGTTCGAAGTGGAAAGCATATTATAGAATCGAGTTACATTATTACATTTCCCGACAGACTTTAGTTTAAGGAAAGTTCATCTCAGAGAGGTGATTGACGGGCCATATGGGGAACAGTCCACTATATTATACACGTCAAACACGTTTTATAAATTCATATACAATTTACTATACGTCGTAGAAGGTATTATTTAGTACTCTTACCTGTGAGGTAATCGATTTACACTAAGGTCTAACGTTTGACCCTGAGGACTTGGAACTTGTGGGCTGGCTGTTAAATGTGGACTGGCTGCTGCTTGTGGACTACCTCGTTGACCACCATAATGTGGGGAACCGTATGTCACCTATAATAACAGAATCTCGTTAATATTGAATGTCTCTCTATGGTGCATTCAAAAATCGAACTTAGAAAGTTTATAAATTAAAATTTTGATGTGTTTGTCAATCATAACGCTAAGCATGCATACCTGCGGACTGGTAGATGTGACACTAGACGTAGATAAATCCATTACGGTTCCTCCAGGCGACGTCGGTGGTCCACCACTTTTCATTTGAGCAGCTGCTTGGGCTGCAGCCGCACATTTAACTGATAAATTTATAGCAGAAAACCCTGTTGGTATACCTCCCGTTGAAGGATCATATTGATACATAGGCCTACATTATGCAAAAATTTATTCGAAATTAATGGAATGGGCATAATGGAATTATTCAATGAAATTTTACCTTGGATATAAAGGACCAGTATTTTCAGCTTCAGATGTTTGATCTGATTTCATCATACCAGCAGCTGCTGCGGTTGCAACAGCCATTTGATGTTGTTGCGCTGCAGCGGCTTCTTGCTGATATCGTTGTTCTTGCTCTTCTATTGAAGCGTACGATGGATACATTCCCTGTGGGGGTACACGTTGTGAAGGATGTAAGGCTTGTTGTTGTAAATTAGTACAACTTTGTGCCACAGCAGCTGATGAGTCATATCGCTCAAATGCTGTGGTGGTACCTGGATCATATGGTCGATGACTTGCTGAATTGACATCGTACGATCGATTTGTTATATCTGTGGAATATGTCACCACCGGTCGTGCTATCGTATTACCCATTACTGTGGTCATATCACCATACGGTCGAGGTGCATTATGTTCCGGCCTTGGTTGATATATTTCCTCTGAATTCGTAGATTGCATTTGATATGGCGATCGTTGCGGTATTTGATGCGATAAGCGTGAATCGTCAACGATACTGTACGAACTCGAAGGAGGTGGTGGCGGTTGATGTGGATTATGATGCTGAGGAATTGGAACTGCTGGATGATGTAAATGATGACCAGACATTGTTCGTGATCCCATTGTGTCCATACTAGACATGGAGGATGAATTCGAATCTTGATTCATATAAGAGTCGTAAGAAGATCGCATTTGTGGATTTGATAGTGGTGTATTTGCCCGGCATGGAGTTGGTGTGGGCATCGATTCAATTTTCGGAACCAATAATTGGTCAGTTCGTGTGGAAGTTGAACTACTACAACATGTAGGTACTTCCGTTTTTGGTACAATTTTATTATTTGCTGACATTTCTTCAGCGGATTTATTTGAAACTTTTTGTTGTTGATAATATGCTTCGTATTCCATTTTGGATACTTCGAATTTTTGTGAGTTTTCTGGATTTTGTTCTTGGCTTGTTGTTGGGACGTTATTTTCATAACCAATTAAATAACCAGGTTTAACATCCATTGTTGGTGGCTTACTTTCAAAACTGGATTGTGTATAATCAGATTGACAACTCCCGACTAAAAAGATTGGATTATTTAATAACTTGGCAAGTTTTTACCGTGAAAATTATGAATTTTTTTTTTGTAAATGCTGGCAAATTAATTATGATGGGGGTTAGAGAGCGAATTAAAAAAAGTGATATGCTAAAATGTTTTGGTAAATGTGATTTAAAAGGCATGCACAATGAACTCACCAGAACTGGATGTGTTTGCTGTTGCCATTTGTGGACTCCTGCTGCGATGCTGTAGATATTTTTGTTCGCGTGCTGCTTGTTTATTAGCGGCAGCTATAGGACATCCTGACAAACTGCGATGTGTATTGCGATTTGAGCTAACATGACCGCGACCATTGCAACCGGGTGTTGGACATTTCAAAATAGTTTCATGCATCGCCAGAACTGATGATTTGATTATGTTTTTGATGTGATTAGTGAAGTGGTAAGACATGGACAACAGAATCAAATTCAGTCAAAATCAATTTTGAGTATAAAACCAGATATTTTGTTTATGTACAAATTTCGTCTCTAAATATTTACACCAGACAATGAGTACTTTAAAGTGATGCAAAAAATCAAATCTCAATCAGACAAAGACACAGATAATAAGAGAGCGGGTAGAGAGAATGAAATGTGAATAATACGTGTCAAAATTAGAAATGCATCAATAATTTCTGTGAACACACAAACAGACAGATTAATTTCTGGTAAACTTTTTTGGATGTTGAATTATGTACAAAAGGGAGTGTAGTAATATCAGATGTTTATACTCATTTGACTGCATGATTCTGGGTTCATGTCATCAATTGCTGTGATAAATGTTCTAATGAAGATTGTGGAAAGTTTTGATGCGATTCCGGGGTAAACATTCAAAATGTTGAAAAAAAATTAATATAAAATTTTAAAAATAAAAACATGACAAAGCTCTCTACCCCGCATTAAAATATACAAAGCAGCAAAATGCACTAAAATTACTAAAATCAATTATATTTCTAGAATTTGTGAACAAAAATCTGCTGAATGTATTCTGAAATATAATTGATTTGTGAGGAAGAAAATAATAAAAAAATAAGCCATAGAAATTTTACTATAAGCTAAAGAAAACACCACTTACTTTCTGGAGTTACTTTGTCCTTTCGAGGACATCCTGATAGACTAAAATCACCGTATTATTTAAATATTGTTTTTAAATTTTAAAAGTTAATAAGAAAAAAGAAATTTTGTTATAAATAAAGAGAAAAATATGAAACATAAATGAGTGATGCTTACCTGCGATGATGTGAATAAAGACCAGTTACATGCCCTTGTCCTGTACAGCCTGGTGTTGGACATTTATTTCCTTCTGTAACAAAATGAAAATTTACGGTTAAAATTAAATAAATTTATATATTGGATACAAGTAAAAGTCTGAATAATAATGAGTAAAAAATTCGATGATGATTAAATATGACTCTGGAAAAGCAAAGAGGTATTACTTCTTGCACCCATTATAGACATTGCATAAAAGGAATTATATATAAAGTAGATATATACAAGGAACATATTTTGAGGATTTCAAATTATGTCTCGTGTTTTGATAAAAGACATTGAATATTACTTTTCGCACTGTTAAACCTCTTTTGGTCAGGATTTTTGTGTTTCTGTTACATGTTATTGATGTTGCATGAAGTCATATTCATTTGTATCTTTCTGTTTGTAACGCTTAGTTTTGACTGTAGAAACAAAAATTGGCACAAATGTTCAATAAATCATCGAAATTGTTACCCAAGAAGCGATTTGAATTAGTTAATCAGTACATTTGGGCAATAGATTATGGATCTATGGAATCCATAACAATCTATTTCCTGAAACGCAAATGTAAAAAATTTCGTTTCAAACAGCTTTTCTTAAACTCTATAAATTTGCCAAAATATCACACATATTCTGCCAAAAGTTATCAAGGACAATAGAGAACATTCGCCTGTGTCCATGACTTTGATCTATAATTATCGATAAGCTTTAAGCGTATTGTCTATTCAATGCAATAACGACATATTTTTAAGTCGTATATCCTCCGAAAGCTATCGTTTTTCGAAAAAATGTTTTGAACAAAAATTGTTAATTTTTTTATGAGGATTAACTTTATATTTTAAAGTGTTATTCTATCTCTTAACGTTTAGGATCTAAATTGGCTATTAAAGAAACCCGAAAAACTAGGTCCAATCTGATGTCAGAACATGATGCCTACCACCAAATTCTGCAACTTTTGTTTAAGTTATTTTTTAATTGGTTTACCACAAAACGAAATAGTTAGGTGTATAGAATAAAATTACCCGCCCTGTACGTTTATATACTAAAATGTACGTTTTTTTTTGTCAAAGAAAGTATTCGGAGGCTTTTTAATCATAATTTTTTCGACATTCTACATCATGGAAGGCTTAGAGAAGTAGATTTATGATGAGATGAGATGTTATACTCCTGAATCTTTCATTTATTGCCCTTTTTTGTGTTTGGACACGCAATACATGAGAAAAGCTCAAATAATGTATGTTAAATGTAGTATAGTAACATTTAAAAGCATTTAATTTCGTTGTATTATCTGAAACCATGTCTTTTCAATATTGAATTCAAACTGAATTTCACACACACACACACACACACACACATCTACAACGTCCACATATATATAAGTAATGAAAATCAAATGTATACATGTATGTTTGAAAACTTTATATTTAGAGGAGTTAGCAGAAGAGAATTGCTAGCTGTAGCTACCAAGCTAACGGAGACGGACATTACTGTCGTCAACTATGAATGTAGCAACTATTCAATAGTTAATTTCTATTGAATGCATCATATGCTGAGACATCACAATGAAATCACATTGCTAGCTAGTAAAGTATAGTTAGTTATTCGTTCGTAAAGTCTTGTCCCTGTCGTAATAATATGTATAGTTAGGAGTTTTAGTTTGGGTAAGCTTTACTAGTTAGTATCTAGTACCAACTACAGTCAATGTGTTATTTTGTTATATTAGATGTAAGTAGTAGGAATCATTGAATGACAATGTGGTTTGTTGGAATATATATTGGAGAATAGAAAACGGATCTCTTATAAATGGGATATGGAATTAACATTTATGTATTTGTGAATATTGTAATACTCTGTGCAACTATATTGGACCACAACAGTATACATGAATTTTTATTTTATTTTTTAATGAGAAACTTTTATTTGTTTTGGAACTCAAGCAAACGAGACTTAAACTTCTAAATTTCCTGTAGCTCCGATTGATCTGGAAATTTAGGATTAAGCTTTGTTCACTCTCTAAACCAAAAGTTATATAGTGTCTAGTGGTGCGAAAATTAACGGAGTTATAATGAAAAGAAAGTTTCTCGCACCTATTCTTTTATGTTTTATTCAGCACAAAAACTGGTGAATTTACCACGGAAACTAAAATTAATGCTTGCCGCTTTTCAATTTCCTTTATTTAGATACTGACAACATGCACAAAAAGTTCTAACAGTTTTGGATATATAGGTAATTCAAGATAAGTTTTTGAGTTTAAATTGATAGTATTCATTTCTTTAAAGCCCATGAGTAGAACTTAAGTAGTAAAAAATCCATGATTTTTATTTTATAAATACTAAACACAATATTGGCCGTTGCTATATAAATAATCCATATTTTGAGTCTCATTCATATTATAAACAATAAATATTACAATTTGTAAAAATTATAATATTTATACAAATTGATCTTATATATATTCGCCCGTGAGAAAAGAAGTACTTTTCTCTCCCAGTATGCGTGGAAAAAATTAATCATTACTGCCCTAGTGTGATAATGAATTCATTCCCTCACTACGAAGCTTAATAAGCTATGTCAAATTTTAAATAATAATTATCGGTTATTTTCACATTTTAGAAGCGTAGATAAAGTTTTTTACGATATACGTGTGATAACGCAATATTAATGTGCTTCTGCGATTACTCAACTCGTGCTACCCACTCGTTGTGCATGCGAATTTCGCAGGAGTAAGTGAATAATACTGTTATCCCACTAGCATCGTAATTAACTATTTTTAAGGAACTGGTCTTTTGTAAATTGAGCTGTGAAAAGAACAACTAACAATAGAATTAGTAACAAAATGAAAAATAAATAAATATATTAGAATTAATAGACATCAAATTATTGAAAATTATTGATCACTATTTTGTTAGTAGAAATACGTATTTATGATTAAACCAGAAACATGGATTGATTATTTGATCTATTTTTCAGTTTTATGAAATATTTTGATTATTAATCGATGATTTTGAGGAGAGTTGTGATTCTTAAGGAGTAAAATTCATTTCGAATTCAAATCGCTCAAAATTTATGAAAATAATATGAAAGACTTGTTTCAATAAAGTCTAGGAATTTCAATTGAAAAAAAATTATTTTAGAATTACGGATTATAAGTTCAACTGTAAAAACTTTTTAATTTCACGAAAAATATCATTTCAAAATCATTTGTATTGATGTTTTGAAGATAAGTTGAAAATAAATTTTATTAACAAATATTATTAAATTTTTTCTTTGTATTCCATTTTGTTCTTAAAGTCTCGATAGTTTATCGTTTACAGAATAAATATTACGAGCAACAAAAAAAAAAAAAAAATAGAACTCGTTTCGAATACTGATGATAATAAAAAGCGCATGATCACAATATGTCGAATGGGTTAAGATAATTTTTATATTCAATACCATCTCATCTACAAACCAGACAGGTGGATTGTGTAACCATTCCTCTCCAAATACATACACACACACACACATTATTATATGGAAAAATACAACACAACGATATAGACATTTATGGTATGAGACGAGAAAATTGTTGAAGAGAAAATGTTTCGAGCTATAATATAAGCTCCACTATATAGCTATATATATAGCTCTGTGTATGTGTGATGGGAGCATTCAACTCATTCGTTGTCGTTCTTCACCATTCACGCCTGTGGTTTCTTTTTGCAAAAAACATTTTTCTTTACAGTCTCCACCCGACCTCGATACGGATAGGCTAATCGTATCAACTGTGGGCGGTACACATACAATCATTTTCTCATTTTTTTCTTTTTTATTTGTTATATATTTTTATATTTTTGTTTTTGTTGTTGTATTTTCCATATGAAGAAAATTCTATGTACCTAGAAAAAGTACGTGGAGTTACATACTCACTACGATTGGTGAATATAGCTTTTGAGTTTTTTTTCTCTCGTATAGTTTTTTTGCTTCAATACATTTTCGTTTCAGTTTTTCTATATTTTGCTACTAAACGTCTGTGTGTATTTTTTTTCGATTTTTGCTTTTATAGTTTCATTCTTTCTCTCTGTTGGTTTTTTTTTTGTAGTTTTTATTTTCATTTAGTTTTTAATGCTTTACTAAATACTTACATCAAATATAAAAAAAATACAGAAAAATTTAAATACAGATACCGATTATATGGAAAAAAATGTCTGTTCTAATGGTTTTGACTTGTTCATGCCAAAATAGTCACACTTAGTGCGTCTTAAAGTTTTCTATTTTAATAAAAGCAAATGTTTTTTTGCAGATAATAATTTTGTTTTTAAAAGCTACTAAAAATATACTTTTTGGTTTTTGTTTTGCTTGTGAAACGTTTAATATTTCAAGGCATAATTATTATTTTATTTGTAATAATAACGTCTCGTTACCAAGTTGACTTTAAAATGACCTTTCTATCTCTGTTTTTTTAATTGCCCATAAAATATCGAGACAAATAAAAAATGCATTTTGCGAGATCAATACTTTTATCGGTCTCGTCACGATTTTGTCTCGTATTTAATGCGAGATCGAAACTTTTATCGGTCCCAACTCGACTTTTTCTTTTATTCTAGGCGATATCGAGAACAAGCTGTTCGAAACAAGATCGAAACGAGTTCAAGGCATACCAACGAAGATTAATTCGTTGGTATTAAATTATCTAACTACATTTTTCGCTACAAAACGGTCGTTTAAAAAACCATGGATAACGTCTTTTGCTATTGAACATAACAGTCTCAGAAAAAAAAATAAGAACAAATTTTGTGGGGACTTTCTATCAATTTTTTTTTAAACTAAACGATAAAAACAAAATTTTTTTTAAATGTATGATATGTTTTACCTTGTGGCCTTACAAGACACGAGATTTAGCTCAAATCGCATCATTCGTGTAAGAATTAGTCATGTATCGTCTTGGTCTTACCTCGTATTATCTCAGAAAAAAAGAAAAAGCAAAATTATCGATATTTGAATGAGACTTTCATTGAGTCTCGTTTATTTACATGAGCTCGTCTTTGACGGTATCTTCACGATCTAGACTCGAACATTTTAACATTTTTAATACCTAATTCGATTTTAACCAGAATTTGTCAATAATACCATGTTTTTATAACAAATGCCGATTAGAATGAAAAGATTGACAAACACAAAAAATTATGTTCATTCTCAAAAGAATCGAAAAGTGATTGAGGTATCGTAACAAAGATACAGTAATGTAAAGTAATTCGCTATTTTGAACGAAAGCCGAGAAATTTAAAAGTAAGCGTGACTTAATATATTTTATCCTCCTTACCTGTAAAGGACTAACTATTAAAAATATGTATTAAACCCCGTTAGCTCGAGCTAGATTAAAGTATATAAGAGAAAATTTATTAATTTCATAATTGTTTTTGTAGCTTTGAATCAAATTTTAAATACGTTTGAGCTAACCAAAGTTTTTGTTGGATTGATTACATCGATTTTAAGAAATGAAAATATTTTATTATGTTACTTGATTGGAACTATGTTTCTAGTGTTTTCGTATGGAGTATTTTAGTGACCTTTATGTTAAAATCAAATATTCTTAGTTAAATCAAAACGAAAGCTGTCTAAACGTGAGATTGAAAATGAACACGCACCAATTTTAATACCTGATTAATCCAGAAGCTTAATGTAATGCTCCTCAGATGCATTGTGTAGTCTAAACGGGTGCATTTTTATTTTATGCAGTCGGGTTTTTTTTTGATTTGTTAATTAAATTTTTTTCATATTTTAAACGGATTTGTAATTTTTAAAAAACGATGATTTTACGTTACATATATCTAAATAAATTATTCCATATTAAAAAAAAGGACCTATAAAGTATACCTATTGTATTTTAGATATTTGGAAACATAAAAATTATGTATAAATTTGACACACGGTTAGAGGCTTGACTGAACTGGAACTGTATATGTAATTTCTAAAAAAACATAAAAATAAAGCAAAATTATTTCTAAAAAAAACCACTAACCTTTTCCTATACTTCCTGGTGACAGCGTACCCGTAGGTCGTTGTAATTCAAAGTTTGGCGTGAGTGGTGATCCAACTTTCGAAGAACTATCGGTCGTTGCAGTGCCTACCATTGCAGGACTCGTAGTACTGATCGCATTTACACTTAGTACACCTTCACGTGTAACATCTTGAATCGCTGTTGCAGCTCTAGACCCCACACCAGCTGGTTGTAAAATTGTATATTGTTTTGACGATGTAGCATCCGGAGATGCAACTGATACCGAAGCTTTAGTTGTCGTAATATTACTATCAACGGTATCTTTTTCATTAATTTTAATTTGGTGATGTACGTGTTTAACATCCAAAACAGTTGGGTGATGTACATCTGTCACAACTGTTGTTACGCCAATTGGTGGAGGAGGTGGTGGATATCCCACAAAAGCTGATTCCGCTGGAAATGGGCCGATTGGAGGTATTGAACTAGGTGCAGTAGTTGATGGAACATGTGACATTCGATTTTTTGATAACGAATCAGATGTTGGAGGTCGAAACGCTGAAGTTGTAGAGAATGGTGACACCGATGACGTAGTAATTGGTTTGTGTGTGTAAGGTGAATATAACGGTTGGCGTGGAGATGATGTAGAAGGACTTATTGGTTTATGTTTATTTTTTGATTCTATATCTTCATCTTCTTTTTCTCCCGATGGGTCTGACATATCGATTTCTAATTCATTTGAAGAGTCATCAACTAATTCGTTAAAATCTGGAGGCTCATATCGTGATGACGACGTGTCCGGAGTTGGTGTTTTATCTTGTTTTTCTCTTTTAATATGCTTCTTACTTTCACTACCAACTTGCGATTGTATTGAAGCACACTCATTTTCAATTTTTAATAAATTTGCTAATTCTGGTTCTTCGGCTCCGTCATTTTTATCTCCCCCACCCCGGCGAATATTTTTAACCGAGGTTATTTTTATTAATTTCTCGTTTGGTATATGCGATAAATTTCGATTACGATTCGAATTATTTGTATGTTGATCACGTAACGTGATAACATCTTTTAACGAACACGACGCATCGTTACTGCTCGACGATGCCGTGGAAGATGCTGACGATGGTGACAATTTTGGTGAAGTCTTTTTCTCTTCGAATAAATTTTCAAAATTTGGTGATTCATCTTGTTCAGAATGTTTACCACGTGGCCCTGGCCAACTTCCAGATAAACTTTTTAAGGCAGCTTCTGTTTCTCGTATTAATGTCTCATCGTCTGGTTCATCTTGTGTGTTTGGATTTGAACTAGTTTTTACAGATTTACGTGCTGGACTACCCGTAGTAGATGATGGTAATACACGTTTTTTCTGTGGTAATGGTATCGTTGGTTTTTGTGGTTGTGAAGTTTCTTTTTTTGACGACATTTCTTCACTATTTGTACTGTTAACGCCTTTTCGACGACGTTTTGTTTGTGTTTCGATATCATCCGTATTACTATCACTCATTTTTTCACTATAACTTGTCGATGTGGCTAATTTTTGAGTATCTAATTCTAAACCGGTATCTAATTTTCGTTTTTTCAAATGTGGTAAATGTGTTGAGGGTGCAGTTGTGGCCGAAGCGGTAATTGACCTGGAAATCAAAACAAAAGAAAACCATTCGTAGTAAATTAATGTCATGTTTTATGTTTTCAAAATTACTTTAATAAAATAGACCCTGAAATAATTGACATTGCTTTGAAAAATGAACTAATTTAATTTAGAGGGCGTTATTGCTTTGTTAATGTAATAAATTGTTCTGATTACTTAGTGGTAATTTTCGAAGTAAATTTTGTCAATGAAATGTATTGAAAAATAATTTGTTTATATTTGTTTTTGTGGGTGGAATTACGTGTAATTACTTTTTTTTTAAACAATATTTTTTGTTTTGATTTTTCTACTCAACAAATAGAGGATTTGTAAAAAGTCATTAGAAAACTTTTTATATTTATTTGATATTCAATAAAAGCTTAATCAAATAGACTAATGCCTTATTTGGTTACCAATCACAATTATTTTTATTCGAATTAAAAAAGGACAAGCTTCTCAATTTGTGTGCAGTTATAAAAACAGTCGTCGTTTTCATCCAGATTTTTTAACTGAATTCTTTCTGACGGCATTATGAATTTTCAAAATACGCCTCGAGGTAGAATTATGTAAGGAGTGACAGAAATGGTGACGGCCTTCGTAAAGAAATAAAAATATAAGATTTTATTTATTTATTTTTTTCAATAATAAACAGAAAATAAACTTAAAAAATCCCAATAAAAATGCACAAAAAAGTAAAACAATAATTATAAAATTAATATTTGTGAATGATTTCTTCATGCAGAATTGTAAATTTTAATTTTTAAATTATTTTTGTTGAAGTCAGCCGGTTTAAAAAAGTTTTTTTTGACTTCAATGTGTTTTTAATATTTTTTCATGATTCTTTTAAATAATGTGAATCGGAATGTTTACTTCAATTTTATAAAAATATTTTTTTATTAAAATTGATTACAAATTATTCATATCCGATAGGTTGACCAAAATTCACTAATTCAGAAATGATTTGGTGACAAAAGAAGAAAAAAATTCCCGAAATCAATCTTTTATGGCATGCAGCCACATAAAACTTAAAGAAAGTCCGCTTGACAACCATCTTCCTTAAAATATTTTGCTCATAATTTACCACGAATCACCTTCAAAAATGTTATCGTGTATAAATAACATGTGCCTATAATAATTTTCTATAGAATTAACTTGTTTTTACGTAAGCATATAAGTAAAATTAATTATAATTTTATCGAATAATTACATAATCGATAGTCTATTATGTTGTATATATTAATGTTAGCACACTGTGTAATAAAGTCTGGAAATTTAATTAAAGAAAAAAAATTATTTACACCTTACATAAGTTTCATAAAAACTTCGACCGACATTACTTTTAAAATGAAGTCTTATGATTTTTACAGGCACGAAAAGTGTAAAAATCAAACATTCTCATTTTTTAGGAATTCAATATTGTTTCTTCGACAGAGAAAATAATTTAAACTTTCGTCGATTAGCTAATTTTTAATTTGTAACAAAATCAGATATTATTTTATCATATTATTACTAATTTTGGATAATTATCTTGGTATATGCTCTTAATTTTATCTAACTTTTATTCAACGAAAGTGGAATTTAATTTCAACTCGTAAGCTGTCTGAATTTTGGTGACTTTCCTTATTTAACTAGGCATGAAAGCAGGATTTACAACCGTTTGAAAATGTAAAGCAACCGGTTAAAAAAAAGATTTTTATACAATTTGTCTTAATTATTCATTTTAAAATCAGCAATTTTCGAATGTTTTATTTTTTTTTTGGGAATGCGTACTGGTAAATGCAGTAAATCGATCTCACGTGTCAGTGCGTACTTCATCTCTATCTAATTTTATTAGGAAAGAAAATAAAATAATAGAGAAAAATCCAATCTTGAAATGTGTACATTGAACCATATTGGCTATCTACCAAAAATAATTTTTGATTCTGAAATACCTTTTAAATTAGAAATTAATGACAAAGATTTTATTTTTATTACAGGATAGTAATAAATTATTTCGTGTATCGAATACTAAATTGAACAGGAATCGAACAAATAAAAAAGCTCATATACTAAGCATATAATTTTAAAAGTCAAGTGTCGATAAATATCGCTTTCACATGTAATTATTATGTAATCAAACAGGTGAAATTGAATCGACTTTGATTAATGAATATAAGTTTGTAAGTTTAAATATATCCCATTATTATTGATATATTTACTTAACGTAACTGATTTTTTAAGTGCTTTTGAAAATTTATCAAATAAAAATGTATGTTATTTTCTAAAAAGCGTTTTAGACTTGAATAAATATTTTACTTTTTATAGAATTTTAATAGTTAAATACGTTGCATACTTTTTAGGATAAGGGGAGGTAAAATTAAAATTGTTAATATCGATAGTTAATTTATGGAAAATTATGTAAAAATATCAATTTTATTTAGAACGATGTATTTTTTTTTGGTTATTATAGGATTGATATTTAAAAATTCTAAAAATATGCTATTTTGAATAACATACCTACATTTCTGGGAATGCTTTTCTGGATTTAAAGTTTCATTTATAGATGATTGTAACATAACTTTTCTCTATAAATTTGAAATTCTTTTGACATATATTTGAAGGTAATAAAAGTACAGCTCAGCAAAAAATATTTAACATTCGACCCATCTTTCTAAATACTTTAAATGTTACTTTTTAGAAATCGGAGATTTTATTTTTTCAAGATATACCTAAGACACTGTTCCTCATCTTCGTTCTATGCGGTTTCATAACGACGCCACCATAAGAAAAAAGGCTTTTTACGGGTGCAGAACTAGACAGGCAGATATTTTAAGGAGACAATCTTTACTATAGGGTTTTTATTTAACTATTGCAGGGCAATCCTTTTTCAAATATTGAGAAGATTCCAGGTCAATAGTTGTTTTTGTACTTTCACTATAATACTTTAGCTTGTGAGGAATCTGAGAATCATTTTGAAACATGCAGTCGGATTTATTATTGTCTTTCTTGTGTAATTGAGGTGTCTTTTTCATCTTTATGAACCGTATCTTGCAAATCTGCAAATACAAAATACGCCCTGAAAGTTATTTCTAAAATGCTTTTTTAAAAATAGTATTTAAATACAAAATGGAAATAGGTAATTTGTATCTTGCACTTCAAATACTATTATTTTAAAAATATTTCATCTCGACTAAAGTTACATAAACAGAACCGAATTTAACGTATAAGAATTAGTGATTTGTAAACTTTTAATATTTCTTTTGTTATTGAAATTAGGGCAGGGATACCGAAAAAGCTGAGGAAATTGCTGATTTTAAAATCAGCAGAATATTATTTTAACAAATTTGATTGCTTTACTAGCACAGTTGCATCCCGCGTTAATTAGCGTAACCGCTTATGCTCAAGATGTATTTCATTCCTATCTAAGTTCAATAAGCTCTTGTATCAGTCGTTTTTTCATTTTAATCAGATAATTAATGCTGGTATAGATAATTTAAAAAACTAAGTTGGTTTTAATAACACAAAAAGCTCATAAGGAATTTCCAGTTCCACAATATAACTTTTTATTTATAATTTTTATTTCACATTTTAAGTTCGTTTGATTGGAAATTCTTGTTCTGCGCTAATTTTGGTTAAATAATTTGGATTGAATATTCGTTAATTGCCACTTTTGATTGAAGATTTAAGTTAAAAATATGTAGGTAGAAAATAAAAAAAATAGTCGTATTTACTTGGTTCAACAATTCAATGAATTTAATTTTAAGCAATTAATACGTATAATTATTTAAAAATCTTAAATGAATTTCTCTGTCAGTAATTAATGAGGGATCATAAGATTTATGAATATATTAATACTTTTCAAAAACATCCCATTAATTAGTGAGACAATCCACTTCTTCTTGGCGTTTGATATTTACCTCTTAATATGAGAATAGGTAGATCTAGGTACTACTGTGATGTTGAAGTTAATAGAAGATGATCCTACGTAATCCGGGACATACTTGTGAAGACGGTGTCCATATGAGATAACACATAACCTTCGATAGTACACTCATGTATTATAAATTTGAGTTCTTTATATGTATCTAGTATATATAACATAGAGATATTATTATATACATGTTAAGTCATTCATTTGGGGTGATTTAAACTTTATTTTACGATTAACTTTAAACTTAGAGGGGTTACTGTTATTCTCTTTTACCAATATTAACGTAAAGGATACTTTATTCACTAAGAATTATATCATGTCTTTAAACACGAATTAATGTATAAATAAATACGTTTTGCTTGTATATATTTTGGGTCGAAGTATGTTAATTCGTATTCTTGATATGTCATTTACTTATGGTCTATGATGTTGGAAAGCTAATCAGCTTTTATTTAGGGTCTTTAAATAACAGTGATATTTTTAACAATTTAGTAAAAAAACTATTCAACATATTAAAGTAAATTGTGCTTTATTTTGTTGCTTCGACATTGAAATTATGTTGAACCTACTCAAAATATCGTTCAAATTCCCACTACAGTATTATTCCCACTACGCCGGGAATTGTATAATATTTAACTATTCATATTGTTTTCTTTTTTTTTTCCATGCGCCATTGACATTAATTATTTCATTATAAAAATATACAAATTATTGACAACTGCTATTTTTCTTTAAAGTTCTTTAACTTTTAAAAATTATCTATCCTTGGTAATATACCATTTTAAAATTATATTCTACCACTAGGCTTTTTTACGTTATAATTTCCTTGAAATTTAAAAGAGCTCATAGTTAACGTTTATGAAATTTTGAAATTTACATTCTTGGAAAGATGAGATGCACTGTATAATTTTACGCACTAAAATTAAGACAAAGTATAATTTTACGCACTAAAAGCTGCACAAGAAACAACTAAAAATGCAACAAATTTTAAAAACTGACTTCAACTAAGCTTTTTAAATAAAGAGATTAAATATATCTGCCATAAAGATTTCCATAAGAGTATATTCTGATTTAAAAAAATTTGATATGGTTATAATTTTATTTACAGTTTTCCCAACACTTTTGCTAAATTGGATTTACACCATTTAAAAATGTTTAAAAAAAAAAGAATAAGTTACATTACCTCCCATATTTATACACATTTTCTTTAAATTTCTCATGTTTGTTGTTAATATATCCTGAAGAAAAGAGATTTAGTCCGGTTGAGATGATACCAAATCCGGTAAGATTACGACATTTAAACTGTCGAGGGTAAAGATTTTTTGAGAAGGAGAAGAGTTCAGTGTGTTCAACCACCCTTTCATAAATGTATAAGAACTAGTGTATATATTCACATATATAGCTTTATTATATGAATACACTCAGCTTTTTGGTGAAAACTACCCTTATAAGTGTGGGGGATGAAAGCTTTCCCTTTCCCTTAAACATATATACACAATTTTATGTATCTTTTTCTCACTTAATACACATATAAATGTATACCGTGTGTATCTTGATAAAGTGTTTAAAAAAAGGGAAAAATTATATTTAAAATTATAACTAAATTAAAAGCTTTTTTTTCTTTATTTTAAAATTCATTATAACCTAGAGATAAATTATATTGCGTTTTATCCAGATAATGTAATGTGTTTTAGAGAAAAGAAAATAAGTGGATGAATATTTCTTTTGTGAATAAATTAAAGGAAAAATTAAATTCGTATAAAATTATATTTCGCTTGATTTTTTAATTCTCGTAAATAGAACGAAAACATTTTAGTTTAAAAACTTAAACAAAATAAGTTGTTATTCAAATATAAAGTAAAAAACGATAATTACGATTAAGTTTTCTGAGCCGTCGAATATTGATTTTGCAAAATTTCGACGATAATTATTTGAAAAGTGTTTATTTTTTCATATCTAGCTTTCAAGGTAACAAAGCAAAAAACGATTCATCATCTACTTCATCAAAGATGTAATCTTTATAAAAATTCAGGAATAGGATACAAAAAGTATAAAATTAATAAATTTTGGATGATTCAGGAATGTAAAAAAATATACAAATTTAGCACTACTGGTGTATGTAAACTTTTCCTACGCAAAAAAAAAATTTGGTAAATATTAATTATAATATATCAAACATTTCCAGATTGTATGAGAATATATATAAATATAAATCAATGATATTGTTTTGAAATTGAATTTATATATAACATTTAAAAATTATTTTGAAATTTTTAATTCATTTCTGTTTTCAATTTGATAAAAAAATTAATTTGTATGTATTTGTAGAATTTTCTCATTTTAAATTAAAAAAAAAAATATTTTATTTACATGAAAATATTTCTTAGTTCTATAAAAATTCACACTCTTAAAATTTATGACGAAATTCGAAATTGAAAAATAGCTATAGCCATATACATGAACCGGTTTCTAAACAGAGCGGCGCTTTATAAAAAACTTTAAATGTGTTCTTCTCGTAGTCTACTTGGCGGATTTTTAAAAAACAATGGGTTTTGATTCGTTATAATAAAAAGTAGACAATAATCTTTTAAAAATAGTACTAAATATTACATTTACTTGCCCTCACCAAATTTCTATTTCGCTGCGTAATTTTTTTTAAATTTTGAATTGAGTATTGTTGCATTATATTAGGTATATATTTTTAAGCTATCAAATCTTTACTTCTATCTGTACTTTTGACCTAAATTTTATTACATTACTCAAAGTTTATTATGTCATTCCAGTGATTTATTTTTAACCCTCCAAAAAAATCAGGTTACTATAAATTGCAGACGCTTGTCTTTTTTCTTTTTTAAATCGATTTTATTTATTTTCGAAATTAAATATGTTATTTCAAGGTTAATTTAACCGGGGCGTGATTCTTATCTAAGTTTAATGAAAGTTGGGTCAATATTGAATATTGAATTTCAATGCTGTTAATTCACTATTTCCCTGTACTCGCAAAAAAGTTTTACTGTCCTATGTAGAGAAATTTGTAACTAATATTTTGGAATACAAATTGTAGAAAAAGAGTTAGAAATTAATATTCTTTAATATTTATATTAATGATGAAGTTAGTTAGCAAAAACGCTTAAAATAGCTTTTAGAAGCAAAGAAAACCAATTCTAAATATTCCTAGAATTGTATTTTCTAAAAATGTTTTAAATTTTTCTTTACTTTTAAGGGATTCTGTTCTCGGTGTACAGTAAATGAAGAGAATGGTCGAAATTGACCCGTAAAAGTGACAAATATAAATACATAACTATCAAAAGTAATTTTAACAAAAAAAAAAAAATCAAAATGAAAAAAATGATAAAATAAATTGATTATTACATGGTTAATTAACTTACCAATACATAATTCAACCCTTACTGCCAAAATGTCCAGTCATTAATTTTGTTGATCGAAAGAGCGTTACTTCTACATATACATACAAACAACATGTAACGTCAACACGATTTAACCGTAATAATATTAACGGACCGACGCTGACAATATTCTCTGCGTTACAACACACACACATTTACGTACCGTACGTGTGTGTGTGTGTGTGGGTGCGTATATATGTAGGTGTGATTGGATATGTGTATGTAAACGGATTATTGTTGTTGTTATGTGGTGTCAGTCACGCAAACAATTCTATAATAATATAATGACAATAATATATATATAAGAGAAAGCTTCTATATTGTAATATACAGTCCAGTTCAGCACAAATTCAATCATCACGTGATATTCGCATTTAATGTAGCGTATTATGAACAAAAACACTATTCAAAAGTGTGTACGTATCGTTATTATAAATGGGAATACCTTTTTTGGGAAGGTTTTTTTTTATCATATAATATTTACAATGAAAATTATTTCGGTGACACACAAAAATTGTGTCGGAGAAATTTGTATAAAAAAATGAATGTACTTTAAGTATCACTGTCTATGTCAATGTTTTTAATGTTACACGGAGAAAAATTTATGGTTATATTATTAGAAAACCTTCAGCCATAGTTTTTCATAAACAAAAAATTTTTACAAACAAGCAGAGTTTTAAAGATTTCTCTCTGCGTGACATTCCATTTTAATCTTGTAAAAAAGTAAAAAAAAAAAAAATATTAATATGTTAAGCACATTGCAAGTTAAAATGGCCAAACATTCCGCTTGAAAAACCTAAAATGATTGCCAGAGAGTATTTGCTTGGAAATATAAAAAATTAACCTAAGGTTTTGTTAAGATAAAAACTCAAAAACTATATTTGTAATTCGAAACCTTTCAGTTGATGGATTTTAGAAATTAAACGCCCAAAATGTATTAACATAAAAACTAGAATTGAAATTTTTCAAATGTATTATTGATGTTTTTTCAGTTTTCCTCTGATTGATTTAGCCCTCTTAGTGTTTACCACTTATTTTATAAAACTACTTTTCAAACATCAATAAATTCGTCGATGTTTTTTACAGAAATGGTATTAATCAGCAAAGTATTCAATTTTATTTAATAATTTGAATAATTATTTAACCATAAATCATTATAATTCTATATATACAATATTTTGTTATTAAATCTGGGCGAAATTTCGTTGAGAATTAAGATTTTTGATTTTATGAATATGGTTAATTTTTGATTAAATATTGTAACACATTTTAAGATTAAATTGATACTGAACGCCAAAATTTGTTTGGTTTCAAAAAGATAGATTTGCTTAGTTTACTATTTTGGGAAATGAATTAATTTATTAAATATCTAAAAATAATTCAAAAATTTTTCACAAACAACCATAAATTTTTTTCGTGTTCATGGGGGCTAATACACAACATAATTAATTTAATCATTTGAATTGAATCAATGGAATATTTATAATAGATAATTTGTGGTATATTAATTGTAAGTTTACTACAAATTTACAATGGGTTATGTAAAAAAAAACCTAGGGTTTATTTAATAAGAAAACCTAAATTACATGTTAATCCCTATGGGATATGTTAAAAAAACAGCCTCATAAAAGTGATATTTTAGTAAAAAAATGTTTTTGATTTTATAAATAAAAATGTTTTATAAATAGGGGAATTTTTCATACATCATACTGTACTATTTAATTTGCATATCTATAGTTCATTCACGCTAATATATTCAGAAAATCTGTGTTATAATATTTGCGTATATAATTTTGGTAAATAAAGGAATTTTTATTTGCATTTTTAATCTGTCGGTTTTCTAAGTAGCTGCGATTAGAAAACATGAGATATATCAAAAATTTATTTTTAAAGGTACTATAAATTTTCAAGTATCAAAAAAATTGAAATATACTTCTTATTATTTTCGATAACTACGCTTTCATAAAAAGGTTATTTTTGAAATTTTCAAAACTAGAGTTTATCATTAGGGTTGCGTATCTTGGAACCTGTTCCCAAACTAGGGATTTCAATAATACGTTTAATCATCTCTCAACTAAAAAAAATTAGATAATTTTGTAAATGCTTCCATTAAATTCGTAAAAATTTTCATGAGTAAGAGATATTGTGATGAATTGATAAAAATTAGTTTTGAAATATTTCTGCGTAAAAAAAATTTATATCCCGATATTCGAAGTAAAAAATATGATATCTCCATTAAACGCACTAATCGCCACAATCAAATAAATTAAATATAAAAAAACTAAGATGTTTTGTATGTTTGTACTCAATAATTTTGATTCGAGTACTTGCACTTAAAACAGAAATTGCAAATTTTGATTCATGAAATTTTTCACCTACTTAATTAAAATCACATTTAACGGTATTTTAAAAGTTCACAAAAGAAAAAAAAATAACGAACGTGAAATAATAAATTTAACGTGAATGAACTATAATTATTAATTTATTAATTACACCAATAAAATTTGTTTTAATTTGATTGATCATTTTTGATTACATTTTATGATTAAATAAAGAAATATATACGAAAATAATATTTATAAACACGTTGTTTTAACGAAAAAAGTACGTATTTTATTTTTAAATGATTGATTTGATAAAAAAATGAGATTGATTTTATCACGTAAATTACGAAATATTATAGGGGTGAAAATTACAATATAAATACAAAAAAATATTAACATATTATTATTAACTTGTTGACTTATGGATTAAAAAAATATTATAAATATTATTAATTTAATATAAAATAAATTTTTTTAAAAATTTATGAAATTTTCAGTTTGTAAAAATTATCATTTTCATCTATAAGTACAAATATCAGAGCAAATAAAATAAATTAGAAAATTAAATAGGAAAATTGATTGACGATAAGTTTATTTGACAACAAATTTTCGCAATTTATGATTGCAAAATTTTATTTGGTAAAATAAAATAAAAATTAAAAGAAATTATATGAAAAATATTGGATATTATTTAAAAAAACTTTAGCAAATAATTTTAAACCTTTTTTTATTTTACTGTTTCAAAAAGGAAATAATTCACGACAGATTTAGTTTCGTAACTTATCTCAGAATACATTTCTGGAACCATATAATTTTTTTTATTAATTAGAGAGTGACAATTGCTTGCCCCAAATTTGTAAATGATATCTACTGCTTTTCGATAACGTTTCTTTACTACTTAAGTTGAACGTATTTTATCTAACTTTATCTAACCCGTAATTTTCGAATAAATTTTATTTTTCATGTATTTGTAAATTTTGCTATATCATGAAAGTAATGGATTTTTTTTTTATGAAGACCCGCGATAAATTTCGTTAAATTTCTTATTCAATTAAAACACGAAAATAAATGAAAACTAGGTCAAAAATTTAAATACCAAGATGTGAATCACTTTGAAAAATTAAAAAATATTTTCTGATAAATTTTGATAGCTAATATTAATAAGCAATCCGAGTTTCAATTAAGTTTTTCAAAGTTGTAAAACTTAATTGTTTTCGTGTATTTAAAAAAATAATTTAAATGTTTCTTGAAATTTTGAATGATTTTATTTAAAACTTGTTGCATATTCAAACTAAATTAAAATAGGTTTAGAATCAAAAATGTAATCAAAAAGTTTTTGTAATTGAAAACAAAAAAAGACAATTTAAGAATAATTAAAAAAAATTAAACGTACCATTATTTTATTTAATAATATTAGAAAATTCGTCGAATGTAATAATTACGACCATATTTCGAAGAAGTTTAATAACAAAAATATTTATTTATAACAAAAACAACATTAGCCCAACAAACAAACAACAAAGTTCAAAAACTAGCACAACTAGGAGAAAATTTTTTTTCAAATATTAATAAAATAAAAAAACAAAAATAAACATTAAAACGCAATAACTAACAAATTCACTAAAAACGACGTAGCGAAAAACTTTTTTAGGTATCAAACTTTATTTTTTATATATATATAAATTTATCGAACGTAAAAACTTTTTTTAGTCTCTCAAACCCTTGTTATCAGTTTCGAATACAAACTTGTTCTGCTAGAAGAGAGTATTCTAGCTAAAGGTATATACAAAACTATATATCGCTGTATATCGTCTTCGACAAGGATAGCTAGTCATAGAGGGTGAAAGCCCACCCCCAATGTTGCGTGCTCATCGGAATAATTTTCATGCGCGTGCGTTAAAAATATTTTGCCCTTCCTAAAGCACTAGGCCTATATTTTACTGTAATCGGACATTGTTTGCTATGTCCGTTTTATGATTTCTGTTTAACTAATTATTAATTTTCCACAAATTTTTTTTGAATGAATTATATGAAGTAATTAAAAACTAAAAACAAACAATAATTATGAAAACAGTACAAATTTTCCGGTGTCTGTTAAGTTTTTATAGACTGGAAAGTACATTGAAAAGTTTCAAATAATTTTCGCACATTAATGATTTAAAAGTTTTTGATGTCTTAAAAATTAGTTGAAACTTTGTTCTTCGTCTACTCATTCGACTTGTAGTAGGAATATGCAAATTATTATCAGCTGATGAATAAACTAACTAAAGTTTGGAATGAGTTTGGTAACTAACAATAATAATAAAAAAAAAAAAAACAAGAAAATTATGTCAGTAGAACTTTTTTTTTGTTTCCTCTTATTTCTTTTTAACACACTACGGAGAGAAAGTAGAAGTTTTATAAGAACTACTTAAACTTTTAATATCGATTTTTAAAAACCTAACTAAAAATTAGATAAAACTAGGCCAAGAGAAAGTTATTTGACTTTTTTCATTGTTTTTGTGTGTATGTGTATATACAAAAATATCTTGGCTAGACATGGAAAAATTTCACTGGAAATTGAGTTATATACAAAACTTTGTTTTTTCTTGTTTGTGAATGCATTCAAGAAACAATCATTACTTTCTTTTAGTAGACTTTTCTTTATAATTTTTGTTGTTTTTCTATTCAATCAAAGTTTATTTTGAGAATTATTTGAGTTTATTTTTAGAAATTTTGTATGGATTTTGTTTACGGAAAATAATTTTTTATATAGTTTCTATACAACATCTCATGCAACATTTTATACTTCGTTTTTCTTTTATCTTATTCTATCTGTATATAACATGTATTTTTAGAAAATAATTCGAATACAAATGTATAGATGACTCTGTGCGTTTTTAACTTTGTAGTTTTAAGCTGATATCGTTGGAAAATATACACAACATTTTCCATCAATCTATTTAAAAAAAATTTAAGATTATAGATTTATTCTATTTATATTGCATAATAATTTTATGACTTGATGGTATTTTTCCGTTTGGTCTTTATAGCGAGGTTCTTTATTTTGATGAAGTAGTTTCATCATATAAGATGATGTGGGTTTGTGTGATTTTTAACCGTCTGATATAATACAATGAAAGAAAGTTACTTAAAAAATATATTGTCATATTTTTATTTTTATTAGTAGAGTATGGTTTTGAATATTCTGTTTAGATAGTGCCTAGTTTGTGCTATATTAAAGATCTTCTATAATAGTATATATATTTTGAAATTTTTTCCAAATTCGAAAATTTCTCGCAATTTTGACAGTAATGCAAAAAGCAAGACTTCTGGTTTTATCAAACTATCATAATTTTAATGTATTTTGAGTATACTTTACTTACAGTTGATAAACATTGGATAAATTTGTACTGTTACTTAATAATTCCAAAATTTTCATAAATAAAACTGTGAAATTGAAAAACTTTTTTATATGGTGAAATTTTATTATTTTGCGAAACAACCACTGATAATTTTTAAGCTAAAGTTTAAAATTTCTCCTTATAATAATGAACTTTCACAAGTGAACGCTTTCTACTATTAACTTTTTTGTTTCTTTTTTTTTTTTAATTTTTTTTTAATTTTTATATAACAATTAGTAACTAAAATTAATGAAAATTCTGTTTACATGTTAGACAAATTTTTTTAAAGAAATTGCCTGAAATCGATCCGGAAAATTGGGTTTTGTATGTTATTTTGGACTATATTTCAGAAACATCGAATCATTATAAATCGGAATTTTTTTCGTTCAAAATGATTATGTACTCAGTTCTATGGAAGTAAAAATTAAATACTTTACTCGATGTTTTCGTATTTTCTTGAGCCCTTTGAAAAAAATTGAATTTTTTTTGCACCAGAATTTGGTCAGATTAAGTTTACACAAGGATAATCTGACCCAATGAATCCAAAAATTGGGTACATCCAATTTTTGAATTTTATGGGACAACATTATCGTATGTGAGTTTTATTTAAAATAGAAATATTGACAACTTGTAAGAAAACTTTCAAAAAATGGTAGTTAAGAAAAACGGTAGAGCGGTAGGTAGGGTGAAACATGAGATCTGCCAAATCAGCGTGTTGGCGCTGGGAGGAATGATGTGAAAATAACAGTTTGTAGCACCCGGCGCAAAAAGTTGATTGAAAAAATCAAGTAATAATTTAGTAAAAGTTAAGGATGTCATTCATTCATTTGTAGAAAACCTAGTCATTGGATTTCCCAACCAAGTGTAAAGGACTCAAAATCCTTGTCTTATCACCAACCTACCAACCATGAGATGGTTATGATTTTTACACAAGGTTGCATAGACACTCCTTAAATATAATGATAATTTTTTTTGGTAAAATTAACTATTAAATTTCTGCATATAGCATCTCTTGTAGTTGGTTTAAATTTGTTATCTCATTCATGTGACGTTAAGGGTTAAAATGGTAGTACCAGTGCATGACTTTGTGCATAATCTTTTGCAGCATAGTATTTTTAATAATACCTAATTATATACCACATATCAGAGACATACAGAGATAAAAAAAGTTATATATATGTCAAATATAATAATATTTTGTAACATATAACAGAGACGACTCGA
Source organism: Chrysoperla carnea (assembly GCF_905475395.1). NCBI lineage: Eukaryota > Metazoa > Arthropoda > Insecta > Neuroptera > Chrysopidae > Chrysoperla > Chrysoperla carnea. The sequence goes on from NC_058339.1 coordinate 51,560,598, forward strand.
CGTTAAGTTTTAGTTTTCTGAATTCAGAGATAGATAGTGACTAAACATTACGTATATAGTATTAAATACAAACATGGACCGTGATCCAATAATAAGGCAAAATTTTCATGATTCTTTTGAGGATTCATAAAGGTAAGTTTGGTAAATAACGAACATTTTAATGGTGGGTGGAGTGTGAATTTATGAAAATCGTTATTTACCTTTTTTCGTTTTATTCTACGATTTTCTTTTCGTATTCTACGATTTTCTTTTCGTATAACGTTAAAAGATAGTTATTGACAACACAATATGTAAAAAATGGCAGAAAGTTTGATAATCGCGCCCATATTTCCAAAATTTTCGACGGTTGACAAATTTATTTCATGAGTTGTGTTATCAATAACTTTCTTTTTAGCTATACAGCTTATAAAGGAAAATAGTAGAAAAACATCTCGAGTAACGGTTAAAACTTCAATTTTCTTTTTATTACCACGTTTAATTTTATCATTCCTCAAAAAGCTAGCATTAAATATTCAAGAAAAGGACGACGCTTAAACCTTATGGGAATTGACTTCCAGCTCAATTGTCTGAATTTATGAAATGTTGTTTCTCTAAGCATTCTGGATAAACGTCATGCAATCCAATCATATTTATTTCTCGGAATCTAACGGGCTAAGCTGAATTTTTGCACAAATCTTTATTTTGATTGTACAAATGTCTCAAATGTCACAAACGATCTCGTGTACACGCCCTTAGATATTAAAGGTCAAAGGTCACCAAAATCAGTTTTTTGAGAATATCTCATTACCTTTGCCTTCAATCGTATTAACATATACTATAGAACTTGTAAAGAATAAAATTTTTTGCAAATTTTGCCTGAATTTTTTTTTGTACGTTGTATCTACCGTTTATGAAATAGAGGACGTAGAAAATGGAGCGCTCAGCTAAACGTACTTTAGTGCTGGGTCCATATTTGTAAATTAAAGGTATTAAATAATCATTTAAGTAGTGTTTAATGAATAGTTAAGTAAAAATCGTATAATAGACAGGGTCAATCGTGAATGCCAGTCTATTATGCGGTTTTTTTACTTAATTATTCATTAAATACTACTTCAATAATTATTTAATACCTTTTATTTATAAATATTGATCCAGCACTAAAGTACGTTACACATTTAATTAGGAATAATAAATTGGTTTAAAAGTTTTAATATAGTATATTAAGAGGGTTTTTTTTAGTGATGATTAATGGGACACTAAAAAGTCTAAAAAAAAATTAATAATTAAAAAAATTAAAAATCCGCTTGCGTTAAATAAAATCTGAAAAGAAAGAAAAAAGTCCAGTAGTTTACATAGCGACTTTTTTCCCTCTTTTTAGATTTTATTTAACGCAGTTGGGTTTTTAATTTTTTTAATTATTTATTATATTTCTGACCCTGATGTAGGAAAAAGAACCTACAAGCTCACGGTCTAATAGTATACATATCATATCATATATGTATATAAACAAAACAATATAACAGTTATCTGTCTTGTATCATATTTCACACGAACTAAATGTCAACCAAAACTAACTACACCAACAACTAGGAACGAGCCAACACATCATGGTTGGAGTTTTGTTGTTGGGATTTATTTATTATTATTATATGAAAGAAAACTTTACTTCTTACATGATATTTGACAAATGTTTGTTTATATATGTGTGTGTGTGCTTGCTTATTTTATATGGCTAAATGGTGGATAGAAAACGTGTTGAAAACTCATCTGTACAATCATACAAAATTTCATGATAGAAAGAATTTAATGTGATTATTTTATTAGAAGTATGTTTCTTATCGCACGATATTTGTTTGTTGGTTGAGAGTTAAAACTTTAAAATATTCTTATATCCATGGTTAAAACTGCAACATGCACCAAAAACTGACATCTAGGTTACCTAGGAAACTTAAACTTTTTCAATAGGCCTTTTCATCATGTCATAAGCGCAAGTGCAGCGTTTATTTTTTTCGTACTGACAGCAATAAGTAGGACTAAGATAGAAGATATTTGTTATTCATTTTATCACATTGGTTATAAAACATTTAGTACGAAACAAAAGTGAATCGTGATTTTAAAATGAAAAGCTCTCTCGATTCAGGGTGCGATGAATTTTGAGAAAATGGAAAATCTTTTTCTAACTGTCAATTTATATTTTTTGTCAATTAAAAAAATCATTTAAAAAAAATCAGTTGTGAAAGTTATCAGAAGTTAAAGAAAACAGAGATAATTTAAAGTACAATAAAATTTGTATGTTGTGTCATAATAAATATCCTAATCAAACCAAACGTAATGTACTCACATATTGGGTTGACTACTAAATCAGAAAAATGTCTTTTTTAAACTAATATAATAATTTATTCATACAGAAAAAACTTAAAATAACTATAAAATTAAATTCTTTGAATCAAACTTAGAAGTCAAAAGAATCTGACTTCTAAAATAATACCTTAAATTTTCCAAAAAATAACTTGTAAATAAAAAAAGTAAGCGCAACATTTATTATGTACCAAGGTACGAAAGGAATATAGTTCCTACCGGATGCCTACGAATCCTCTCGATATTTTTTTGTTACGTTTGTTTTATCAAAACCAGATTCACGAACAGGTACACTCACTTTCAATGTAATTAACATTATGAGAAGTTGTGAGCTGTAAATTTGTCTAAGTAGAAGAAATAAGCCTTAAAGAGAGATGATTAAGTAAACGTCTTAACTTGATGAACTAACCATAGAGCAATCAAACGATGGGCTGAAACTGACCATAAGTGTTAATTCGATCAAGGTTTATTAAAATTAACCATTAATTCTTATGAGACCATTTACCATATCAATTCATTTTTGAAAAATTAGATTTCGGTAAAGTAAATAAATAATCATTCTATTCTATGTATACCAGCCTGCAAATGACAAAACTTATGCAATTCAATTTTCTTTCTCTTTACAATATTGATTATCACTAAAAGCTTTGTTCTTTACTTGGTAACAAGTAAAATGTACAAAATTTAAAAACTCCCCGAGAAATTTGCGGGTTTTCTATACAAATAGTAAATAGTGCTGTAAAATAGCTGACGTACAGGGATATGCAAGAAAGTTATCTTTATGATATCTCTTTATGATGTGGTTTGTTAGAACTTAATTCTATGAACAATTTTTCTTTGGCACACTACTGTTGGCCTTCTTTTTTTAATTTATAAAAATATTGTACAGGTGTATTTTACTTTTTGAAAAATTGAAATATTATTGTTAAAGTTTTCTCCAAGAAAAAATGTGTAAAAGAAACAATGAAAGTTTTTTTATTGTAAAAATGATTTCCTCTTATAGGTGGGAAAAATTTCTTACTAAAAAAAAATTTGAATTTTATCAAAAATCGCTTGTGATCTTTGATCATTTATCACTATTTCTAAGGGCAAAGTACTTACAAAGTACTTAAGTAAATGGCAAAAAATCGGTATTGCACGAGCAATGGTGGGAATAAAATAGTATTTGACCTCTTCCGAACGTCGCTATGGCTCGATTGCGAAGATTTGTCTCTATTTGGTTGAATCATAAAGACAAATATATATAAAGCTCCAAACATAAATACAAAGTATAAAAAACAATTATTTATTAAAAAAATCATAATTTATCATCAAAAATAAATTTATTTTCCAATCGACATATTTTATATAAACGAAAAAAAAATTCAATAACATAATATCCAAGAGAAAAAAAAAATAATAACACTAAAATACTAAAAAATATGATATTTTTGAAAAAAAGTGAATAAGTTAATAAATAGGCAATGGATACGGACTACTAACATGTACACTAAAGTGAAAGAGGATTAGAATGTTCGACACATTTATGATTTGTTTTTATAAGGGTCGACCCCGCGTCCTAACTCAGTCACAGTCACATGGGATAACGCAAAGCAAACCTATAAATTATACCACATTTATATTTGCCAAGAGCATATATACCGTACGTTACACAACTGGAAAATGAATGAATGCTGTTTTCCACTATAGTACGGGTGCCCATCAGCATACATTGTCATCGTAAATACATTTGAGTTTGAGTTTTGATAATTGAAATTGCCGAGTAACATTTTCAATCCCCGTCAGCATTTTTCATTTCACTCCCTACCAATCACTCAAGTCACGTTTAAATACATACAATCCAATTCTGCTCTTACAATGCTTTATTTCATTTACTAGAGTGATACCCACTCGCTTCGCTGGGTTTAAAAGTAAAGATTGATAAAGATTGCTCTCGCTTATCCCCTTTCTATAACACTCGAAATAATGGTAAGGATTGTTTTACACAGGTAAAATATATGAATGGTTTTCTATTTTTTTAAATGTATAATAGTCGTAATTATTCATTGAGTATATCAGAAAAGATGGCTGTGAAATATTTTATATTGACTATTTTTACAGAAATCTGTAATTTATGGTAATGTCAAATGTCAAATTAAATTAAATTTTTTAATTTTTTAAAAATATATCTGTATAAATTATAGTTATGTGTGTTATTCTGATATATCAGCTACATTGCTGTACAGTTTCATTTGAAACCATTCGCTAGTTTTAGCCTGAAAGCGTAACAAACAAACATGCTTACTTTCGCATTTATAATATATAGAGATAATACATTTCCCATACAATCCCAGTATTCGGAGGAATTTCAAAAATCGGAACATCCCTGGTTTTTATTGTGTCTCAATTATTGAGACTGTACTGTTGTACAGTTCTAGAAACTGGTGTGTGGCTTATTTGTGGATACGCTTACCTAACAACCTTTTATACTTACGAAAATCCTTTTGAGTGGAGTGCTATCTGTCAAAAATTTATTGATTGCACACACGAGCTTGAATTTGACGTATATCCATTTTGTTTGTTATTCAAATCGGAAGATTCGATATCAAATACAACAACCGATTTACCCGACTCTTAATTAAGGGAGATATCCCTTGTACGATAACTTGAAACTTAGGATTTTTGTCCAGTTTCAAATTGTCGGACTACAGGCATACTTTTTTGTAAGTGGCGACAATTTTTAAATTTATTATTCTTCATATTAGAATAACTAAAATCCGGAGAAAAATCAAGGTGAAGCTTGAGAACGCAATCCAATAGCTTTCGAATCACCTTAAAAGTAAACACTGGTTGAAAACTATCTACTTATAACCATTTTCGCCGGTAAAAAAGTTTTCTAATGAAATTTGCAATCACACGTTTTTATTTAAAATTTTTAACTATGGCTATTTAAAATGCTCACATGTAATTGGTATAGTAAATGTCAAATAAAAATTATTGAATTATAACAATAATTAAATTAACATAATAACTAGTATTTTAATATTATAGAAAATAGCAATAAATTTTCAATTTAACTCATATATAGGTACAGACTAAAGGCTTCTATGCCCATCCATAAAATTATGTAAAAAAGTAGTGTGTCATTACCATGGAAACTTCTGAAATAAAAATCATGTACGGTGCGAATAAATGATAATGTATGCTGGCAGGCACCAGGACTATTTCCACTATGGGAGAAGTATAGGTATGTATATGTATGAATATATCTCCCTCCTGTTCAGTTCAGTTCCGCGTAATGAAGATTGAATTATATTGTTTACGTTCCCTGGATTTTTAATCATTTCAATATTTTTTGGTGTATATTTCCTTTCTTTCGCTTCTAATATGTGTATGAGAGTAGAGACTCAATATAAAGGATGAAAAAGTAGGAAAAAAAATATGATAGATGATATCATTTTACACTAATTTCATAATAAAAACACAAAAGTACTTGGTAGATAGTTTATCATAAATTTTCTTCTTTTTGTGTTGTTTTTCCTTTGTTGTTGTTTGGTATCTCTACAACGATAATATACTTAGTTTAACACACACAAAAACACGTTTAATGTTTATTTGGTGAAATATTTTTTAATTTTCGTACATTCGGATTTATATTGTTATGTCAAGTATATAAAAAAATCAATGAGGTTTTATATATGTTTTTGAAATTTATATCAAATTTTTGTTCACTTTTCTCACCTTCAGTTGTTGGACTCACTTTTTTTAGTGTTTTATACAAAATTTGGGCTCAATTTTATTGTAAATTTTATAGTAACTGATCGACGTAAGCCATCTAGGGTGAAACTACTTAAGTTCAAATTCTGTTTCATTTTGTAAATATTGGCGAAAAATTTAATATATGTACTTCTGTGCTATTAACGATCAAATATAATTTTTAATAAAATTTCAAATTCGGACCAATGCTCAGATTTATTTTTATACCCAACTAAAAAGAGAGGTTTTATAGCTTTAACGTTTATGCGTATCTGTGCATCTCTGAGTGTCTGTTGGTGCCATCGTAACTGCTGAACATATGAACCAATTTTGATAGTTTTGTTTGTTTGAAAGGTTATTTGATTGAGAGTAATATTCGCTATGTTTCAAACGCAAGTTTAGGATTCTATACCTAAGACAACCAGAAAAGAGTCTGTGATCTTCAACCGGCTGAGTAGATTTGCTTGAAACATAGCTAAGAAACACTCTCGATCAAACTACTTTAAAAAAATATCAAAATCTGTTCGGTTTAGGAGCCACGATACCACAAGCGAATCGATCAGATCTCATTTTAAATCGGAAGTTTCTTTTAATTTTTAATTTAATTGTTTTTTTGTATTTTAAGTACACAATTTGACTATAAAGTAGTCATTATCAGTATGAGTTAGCTAATCGTAATTATTCTCCTTAGAGATCGTCCCTAATTTGGTGATTATATCACTGAACGAGTGTCTGAAACTTAAACTTGAATTTAAGTTGAGTACGAAATACCTCTGTTTTTTCCCCAAAGAGTATTTTCTATCATTTTGTATGATATAGAATACCAGTTAAATGGCAACCACAGTTTCACTCGGCAGTCCGTTTTGTCTGGTTATTAACCAAACTAGTCGATAAGAAATCCAACGATGGAAAGTCGACTTATATTGACGATTTGAGTCAATGAAAATAACGCAATATACGGTAAGTACCTCGAACTAAGCACATATTTGGAAAAATAACTTGCCTCGCACAGCCAGCGAAATTGTTGTTACCATTTAGTTGACATTATTTATTAAAGGTGTTAATTATTTAAAGATCATTCGTACGAGTTGTTTAATTTAAGTTAAAAATTCGGACGCTGTTAATGGAGAACTCATTGCATGCCATGCACTAAAAAAAGTGTATCCATTGAATTTATATAAAAAAATCCGAATATTTTCGAGGGAGTAAATAATTTGTTTAATAAAAAAAGCGTTTTAATAAATAAATTAAAGGTAAAAAAAAACACATCTTTTAAGGAACATATAACATATTATACTACAACTACCAATTTTTCGTAGTGAAGTTTAGTATGTGCAAGTGGATAGTATAATGTTACTCTTGGGGGTGTCAACCTTCCCAAAAATAATAACCGTACATACTAAAGCATAAGCTTTACATATCTACTTCGTATATTATTATATTATAGTGAAACAATTTTTATTTTATGGGACAGTTTTCAACTACAAAATAAATGTCTCATGTTTGTCATAACCAAAAACACTATATAATCCAAGGGATGATGATGATAATGCAAGCAGCTTGCGTATGATACCTTTGATGATTGTATTATCACAAGGTATCGTCGCATCATATTTTTGGTTTGAGATGATGTTGTTATAAACAAAATATATATTAAATTTTAATGAATGTTCTATGTACGATATGTTTCTACATATTTAAAACTGTAATAGACTGGCAGATTTAAACAAATAAAATCAAAATGCAGAATTAATTGCGCTTTTGAATAATGAAAATAAAATAGTTATTATTTCAGACTACTAAATTTTATAAAGTTATAGTTGTTAAACAACGTAAAGTGACTTTAAACATGAGCCTTATGTTCGTAAATGATAAAAGATAAAGGCAAAGGACCCTGCAATATTAGATAGGAAAATGGCTTTCTGTAAAACTTTTACTAACCCATCCTAATGTGTTCTTTGGATCAGTCTGATCAAAAGCTTTCACGGCCACAAAAATTAAACGAGTAGTTTTCGAGCTAAGGACGGTCAGAGCTACCAGTATATTATAATTTAAGTATATGGCTAAGAAAATGGCTTTCTGTGAATTTTTTTTGAACCACTCCCAAAATGTTCTTCAGATCGTTCTGATCAAAAACTCTCTCGGCAATAAAACTTTTTAACGAGTCGTTATCGAGCTATACGTGATCAAAGCTACACATGTATTAATTATATTTATAGTACCTATATGACTAGGAAAATGTCTCTCTGTGAAAATTTTCTAAACCATCCACAAAATATTCTTCAGATTGTTCGGATCAAAAGCACTCACGGCCACAAAACTTTTAACCATTAGCTTTCGAGCTACAGGCCATAAAACTACGCTCGTAGCTGGAAAAATAACCGTTAAATAATTTTGTGGCCGTGGGAGCTTTTGATCAGAACGATCCGAAGAACATTTTGGGAGTGGATTGAAAAAGCGGATTTCACATAAAGCCATTTTCCTAGTTATATAGGTATTATAATTATAATATATGTATAGCTTTGATCTCCCTTAGCTCGAAAACTATTCGTTAAAAATTTTTGATCAGAGCTTTTGATCAGACGAATTCAAAAAACATTTTAGGGTGGGTTAGAAGAAGTTTCACTGAAAGTAATTTTCCTGTCTAATATTGCGAAGTCCTTTATATTAAAACGTTATATCGTTCTTTATAGAAAAAGAAACATCTTTTGTTAAAAATAATTTTTCATAAACATAATAAATTCCATAGAAATCTGATTACTAAGTCTAAGGAAAATGTTCCTATCAAAAGTAATTTGTGATTTTAAAAAGAATAATGTTCTAATATAATGCCACATCTAATTAATCTATCAAATTTTCTTTTAGAATTATACCTTCTCGTCAAATTTTCGTCGTTCATGTCTTCAAAAGCATTCTTAGTAAATTTATCTGGCAATGTTGTCATACATCGTTTTTGTACCACACTAGCCTAGGGCCAGTTCGGAAAATTGGTGGTTGTTTTCAAAAGCTTATCAGAATTTCAGTTTGTCCAATATGTTTGAAGGCTATGATAGTGGAGGCAGATACACAGCCTAAAATTTATGGTGCTTCTTTTTTTCCTAATTTCATAGTAAGAATTTCAATGACTTTTCAACAGGTTTTTTGTCTTGTGTTAATATATTAAATAATATTTAGGCTATATAGACAAGCACAGGTGTATAACAATGTCGTTTATGATTCTTAGTGTTATTACTATAAAAACATACTGGTTTTATAGGTAATATGCATGTCATAAGCAAATATTTATTATGTATTTCCTTATGTTCTTCTTTAATTTTAATAAATAAATAATTTTATAGATGTTCTTATTAGAAAAATTTTTTGTTTTTCATTTGTCATTATGATGGACTAAGTTAGTCCCACTTTGGGAATCACATCTCTGAAGTAAATACAATATGAGGGTGTACTATAACAATCATATTCAGAGCATGTAGCCTAAGAGCCGAATTAGAGTCGATCTTCACTCACCTGTTTATCGAATGAAAGCTATTTTTATTAAATGTAAATTATTAAGAAATATACCTGTAATGGGTTGCCAATAAAATGTGGTGAAGACTACTTTCAGGAAAAATACCAAGAGTAAAATTTAATGTAATTTTTCACTGACTTGCATATTTATCGACTTATATAGTCTACTCGAAAGTAAAAACCGTTACTATAATCACATATATACATTTTGACAATAATACATTTACGTTGTCTGTTCATTCGTTGACTTTCACGTCTAAATATAGATAATTTTATGGCAGATACAGTAATATATGCTTGTTAACGAAATATCGGACAAAAAATAACGTTTATGAGCTTTCAAAAATAAAGTTTGATATTTTTATTAAAAATATTTTGGCCATATTTTTTAGCCAGCCCATTACACGAATATTTGTTAATATTTTACATTACATAAAAAATCGTTTTTATCCGGTAAACAGATGGATGAAGGTCGACTCTAATTCGGCTCTTTTACAAATTGTGATATGTAAAGGGTATAATTTTAAGAAGTAAGTACGTACCTTTGTAATTTAACAGATATACTATTAACGACATAAGGCAGTCTTAATTAGCGTTATTAAATTTTCAATACACTTATATTTGTTGTGAATTTTTCATTATTCGGGCACACATTAAGAGAATAATATTCTAAATATTATCTTTAGAGCAGTAAAAATTTTAGCAATTGTTGGAGGATTATTAGCGTAAACTTTAATTACGATTATTTACGTAATTAATCACAAACTCTACGATCGTCCCCGAAAAATTTTCACCGTAACCTTAATGTATTTTCATTATTGTTATTCATTTTTGGAGTGTATGCAGTAACATTTTCGTAATTTTGATGAATTTTACTTCAGAAATATCAAACAAATATATTTATACGTGACATTAAGAAAATGGTGCGTACTTTAAAATGGCATCTCTAAATGACAAACTCTTTAGTTAGAGTGAAAAAAGATTCTAGCATAAAAAGAAATTTCATTTGATTTTATAGATAGTTGATTTTATAAGTGATTTTCCATTCCAGATATAAACATTTGAGTAGTTTTAATATAAAGTAAATAAAAATTGTAACAATATTTTATGATGAAGTGATGATTTATGGTACAAAGTAATGCTCATGTATTTATTCATTTTTTTTAAAACATACACATTTTATAATAAAATCCCATTTGATCCTTTTTATAAAATAATATTATTGAATCATACATATTGAATTATAAAACGACTCTCTTTTCACAATCCTAATATTAAAAATATATATCATACTCCCTGTTTTTATCTGTTTCATTTTTGGCAATCTTTTAAAAATCATAGGTGAATTGTTTTAAATTTTCCTGGATTTATAGACAATTTATACAAATACTAATAAAAAAAAATTTTTTCAGTCCTTAAAAACAGTAGGTACTTTTTTAAGTTATTATTGAGGGATGAACTGGTTAAGAATAAAATGTATTGAATTCACTACAAGGCCACAAGCCCACACATAGATTGCTTGAAAATAGTAGTTTTCTTGGAAAGAAAAATTATTTAAAATGTTTAAGAGTATAATTATTTTGTAGAATTAATTAGAAGTCAATTTTTATTATTATAATATAATTCTTAAAAATTGTGCAGAAGAAATATTTAAAAAAAATAAATAATAAAATCATTACTTTATGTTTTTGTTGTTTACTTTTAATCATGCATACGATATTTATTTACATCATGGTCTGTCTCTTCGAATATCATTGATATTTTTAATATGATGCATATACAGTGTAAACTAAATTGACAAATATCTTGTTTATTAAGATTACTTAATTAAAGTGAATTGAAAAAAAAAACACACAAACCAGGACTCGAACCCGAACTTCTTGGATCCATGTCAATAATAAAAAAATTGTTTTTATGTTGAATTACCAGCATTTAACAAAAAATTCCACGGTTTGTTATATGTAAATTGGATTACAAAACAAATTCTGATAACTCGCTTACTCCAGCTTATCCCTCTTGGGTAACACGCGAAATAGATATCAAGATTGTTTTACACAGATAAAAGTATATGAACAGTTTTCAATTTAAAAAAATGCAACATAGTCATAATGCGTTGATTATACCAGAAAACTCTGGGTGAATAAGATGGTTACAAATTGTATCTTGTTCACCGTTTTTACAAAAATTCTTAATTAATGCTTTAGAATCACGATGATAGATGGCGAAGTGAATGAGAGAAAATTAATGTATTTATTAAAATATCTTTATAAATTAGAGCTCATGTGTGTTATTATATGACCTATATTATTGTAAATTTTCATTAAAATCCATTAAGTAGTTTTTGCGTGAAAGCATAACAAACAAACAAACAAACTCACTTTCACGTTTATAAAAAATATATAGGGATTGAATTTGATAAACAATTAATTATGATTATTTTCAAATATAAGAATAAATTTGGCGATAAATGAACATATTTAGTTAATTTGTATCCATATTTTCATAAATCCAATATATTATTGTGTATATTGTTGACTCTTTGGTAGACAGACGACAATAATAATTCACAGAAGTGAATGAAACATAATGTTCAACAAATCTTTCTTTCTCCATCTATAATACAAAACCATTATAAACATAGTACGTACATTATATACCTACTCAGAGCTATATGGTTTGCTATTCACTAGTAGCTCCAACTAATTTGTATTCATAATGTGATGGTTCAAGCCCCCAAAAATATCATCACATTGTCATATTTCATAACAGACGTTGTGTTGTACGTTGTGGCATTATGACTGCAACAACAATAACAACATATGTTTTATAGAAGACTTTTGGTGAATTTAAATCAATTTTTTTGTATCAATTATTTATGTATCAAGTAAATTTTTAATAATATTTTTTTATTGAAACTTTTTTGAATAATGGCAATGTTTTCGTTTCTTATACGAGTTATTTGCAATCGTTAATTCAAAAAATTCCAAATATTAGCGCAAAGATAATGAGTGGTTGCATAATTTTACAAATTGAATATTTTTGTTTTTGTTAGTATTTATTCGATAAAATTTATGTGTTTTAACACTTGTTAAGTTTTGGTCTTCTCGAAAAGAGATGACGTTATTTTTCGGCAGCTACATAACGGTTAAATCCATTTTATATAGAGGTAAACAGAAGTGCCAAAGTATTTTTCGCACTTCTTGTTGATTAAAAGGATGTTTATGTGTGCAGTTAACACCTCCAAATTGTTGTGTTTAAATTTGCAGTACCAGATTAAGTCTACTTCATTAAAACGATATTTAACTTCAACAAATCCTTTCCCATTCTTATAGAATGTTCCATTGGCTTATTTCATATACAATCAAAACAAGCTTTTTCGAATCGCCCAACTATTTGAAGAGTGCAGTATAATATTAATCCCAACAAAAACATTCTGTAAAAAACTAGCCAAGTCTCGATGAAGCTGCTTGTTTTATCTCTATAAAGTAAAGCTCCATCGAGACTTGGCTAGTTTTTTACAGGTTGTTTTTGGTAGGGTTTCATTTTTTTTTTGTAGAAACGTGGGCATATTGATTTATTTTCTTCAGGGTCACCAGGACTCCAGATCTTCAATTATCCTAGTTTTTATAGTTTTCCCTTTATGTGGACATTAAACCCTAACTCTGCACCAAATTTCAGCTCTCTGAGTTTATGGTAAGTACCTACTAGTTCTATTCTGATGATCATGAGTGAGTGGGTGTCATAAATGGCGAGCTTACTGGATGGCGAAAATTTCTGCGTTCTGGTGTTATCCAAAGAATCTCAAATAAGGGCTTGAAAATGCGGCGAAATGGTTCCAATAAAGAATGGTACGGCAGTGCTTGCTTCCCGCTCGATTTGGCGGGGCACTGCCGTGCCTCCTGATAATAATAATAATGGGATCTAACCTCTGTTTTTCAGACATTCATCTACAACAGAGGTCAGCCACATCATTATACAGAGTATAGTTAACCTAACGATATCGATAGTGGTTTTGAATAAAAAAAGATTGCGATTGGACATTAATATTCTTAAAAAATAAGCTTTATGTTCCAGTTATTTATTTTTAAAAACTTATCCAATTTTTAATACAAAATCCCTAAGTTTCTCTACTCACGATAACAATCAGTCGATTTCCGTGGGTAGATGCATTTATTTTATTTTCACAATCAAATTTTCATGTGGGGAGGCTTTTATTTATAAAGTTTGAAATTCATATATGTGTCATAAAACTTTTCATTTTCAAGTGAAAATTACCTTTAATAATAAATACAGAAGTATAAATGAAAATCATATATTGTTTTCTAATCAACAATTCACATAAATTAAAAAATATTTTATTAAAATGAAAACTATATGATATTATATTTTTGAATTATAAATATAAATATTATATATATAAATGTTCATAATTTAAAATAAATGAAAATATGAATTATAATTATAATATATTTATAAAATGTATATATTTATATTTATTTATTTATTAATATTATGCATAATACGTAAGCTGCATATAAGTACAGTATGTCTTAGAAGTTCTTAAAAGACGACACTTTAATTTAAAAAGTTTTTCGTTATGAAAAGTGAATTTTTTGCCCGTGCACTTTCTTATAAGTCTGAAGAGTTCTGATGAATTTTTCAAAAAATATATACGTTAAGTTATGAGTAAAAACTTTCAAAATTAATGTTGTTTTTTATCCCTTTGCAGTTATAAATTAGACTGTACTTTAAGCCTAACAACTTGTATTTGAAACATATTTCTGTATTCAACTTACCCTACATATGTTCATTAAATGGGAATGGGTGGCACACTACTTCTGAGACATATTGTATATGCTTCTATACTAAATAGTAAGCAACATCATCATTTTATTATTAGTATGATATGATGAAAGTTTATCTGTGTGTCGGTTCAGAGGCGTAACTTCAAATTCTGCATTTTAAGCAGATCTAAAAGGCCGATTTACAAAATTCTGATTTTCACAAACAAAGTATTTTATCGGTAAAGATAGTTGTACCAAGTTACAATGGATATTTTACTTTTTTAAGATGTTTTGTTTAATTTTAATTTTCTGAGAATGGGCCATATATTATTATTTTAAATGACAATTTTCATTTAACCTTTACTATGAATTTAGCGTATACTGAAACATAGAACATTTGATTTTTTGGCTTCAAATGGCTTCAAATAAAACAATTTTTAAAATATTGATCATCCGAAGGAAATGATTCCTCCTATATGAAACCTCCTATAACTGCGGCACTATGTATGTTTATCGTAATATGATAACATACATGAGTACATTCAGATTTTAATTGTAGAGAAAATCATATGAAAAAGTTTTAGAAAGTTAATAATTAATTTATTTTCAAAAATATTTTATGTAGATATATTATTACTTGTATACATTTATTTGTAGAGAGTGGCTCAAAATTTTAACGAGACGTGGTAGGTAGTACTTTTAGAAACCGGAGTAATAACTTGGATTGAGTATGGATAAACCCGCACTGTATTTGTTCTATTGGAAAGCTTCTTTCAGGTGTGTTAAACAGAATAAAAACAATGTATAAGCTCACTGATAGAGAGAACCTCGGGCAAATTAGTAACCTATTTTATTATGCTTGATACAGCCAACTTGTATTTGTGAACCAAGAATAAATTTATAACTTTGACTATCACTTTGTTTATAGTTAATATTAATAGTATTTTCAATGAAGCGAATGGTCTTGTGGTTACGGTGCTCGCTTTCATGAGGAAGATCATCAGATCAAAACCCATCCAATTCAAAGTAATTTATAGCGAAAATCATAGAGTTCCTACTTTTTTATTGAATTATACTCCTCAAACTCTTCATGGCACTTTATTTGCAAAAGGTTAGCGGTGAAAACTTATTTTAATATACTTTCTATTTATCGATTAAATTTCAAATCGGCTATAAATATCGAAATTTGAAGACAATTTTGAAAGACACTCTATATGAAACAATGTATAGTAATAATATTAGCCATACGGATCGAACTACCTCGAAAGTGGGTGAATATTCCGTAGGTGGGTTGTCGCACATATAACGTTGACAATTATTTCATAGATTATTATTTAACCGCAACATATATTATATAATACGTAATAATAAATATAAGTGTATTGTATATGATTATAAAGGGGTTTCCATTTAAAATGATAGACTTTATAGTCAAACAAAACAACTTCATGAAACTTGTTTTTTAACAGTATTTTATGGAAATTTGTGTCGTTTATATATTAGGAGTAGCGTTTGGTTAAAATTGGGATTTTAACTAAGGATACAAACCTTACATTCTGCCGGCGTTCGTATGTTGTTCGATTATTTTCTGAATAGAACGAATCTGAACGATGAAAGTCGACTCTTACTGATGACGTGTGCCAATGAAAATTATAAAAGGGTAAGCAGCTCAAACTGAACACTCTTTTTGATAAATCGTTAATAATTTGCACGGGTTATCCAACAATGCAAATTATGTTGTATAGTGATTTTCCTAATTATTAAATCAAATTGCACTGCCCAGCGATGCTACGCCTTAGATATGGATGGTATTATTTATCACATAAAAATGTCATAAAATACTTTTTCAAATCAATTAATCAAATTGTTGATAGTATTTTTTACACTAGTTAAGGCATAAAATTCTAGCATTTCAATTGAAAACCTTTTATTTGAAAACAAATATCTATTTTAAATTTATATATTTATTAATAAATGCGAGTACAAAACTTTTTGATTTTAATTTAATAAATACGTTTTTAGTTGTTACTTTATTTTTTTTTGTGTGTTATTCAGAAAAATATTTTTATTTTATAAATGAAACGAGAGTAATATATGTGTTTGCATGGTGATTGAATTTATTATTTTAGGTAATACCGTGTACAACGAAAAGTCTTTTTTCCAATTTTGAAAGAATAAGGTAACAATTCTTGTTTGAAGCTATGAGATAACTTTCTCTGCTTAAGTTACTTAAAGAAGTATAGAAAATATATTAAGTAAATAAAAAGTATAAAATTAATCAACAATTAATATAATTCATTCGATATAATCCAAAGAATAATTTATCATCTTTTATAACTTTTTTTAAAACGCGAGGTTACAAGAGCGACAGAAATGGACAATTGAGACTGGCAACGAAAATTATTTTCATTTTAGCTTATTTTCGTTTTCCTTACGCTATGGTTGTTCAGAAAATCCTAGTAAGTGTTTCACAAGAAACTCATAAAAAAAATACACTACCGGTTGGTATCCACTAATACGATTGATTAGTTTCTAGATTCAATCTCATAGTAATTAGATGGTATTTATAGAGCCCATAAAAAGTGTCTATTTTAAATTATTTTATGTATTTTTTTCAAAAAATAACAGATTTAAATACTCGATATAAATTACCCGATATTTATATTATAGGTATCTTAAATTTGTTGCAAATATAATGTAATATATTTACTAGAGTTATTCAAGGGAGAGTTAAGACAATACTGCCATTTTCAGCCAAATAGGTTTGATATCTATGGTAGTATAAAAGCTGAAGTCAATCGTGAACTTATGATCAGGCTGTATAAGGCCAAACCAAAAATTAGTTCTTGAAATAAATATCACAAAACTTGAAATGAAGTGTTACACAATGAAGTTTACTGAACAACGTTTTTGGACGTGGAACCAATTCATATAAGCATGAATTTTTGTTGACTCGGAGTTGAGACTTAGTTCTTGAAATAAATACTACGATAATCGAAACCTGAAAAAAATTTACTTCGTGTATAGTGATAATGTAATATATTTACTAGAGTTATTCAAGGGAGAGTTAAGACAATACTGCCATTTTCAGCCAAATAGGTTTGATATCTATGGTAGTATGAAAGCTAAAGTCAATCGCGGACTTATGATCAGGCTGTATAAGGTCAAACCAAAAACTAGTCCTTGAAATAAATATCACAAAACTTGAAATAAAGTGTTACACAATGAAGTTTACTGAACAACGTTTTTGGACGTGGAGCCAATTCATATAAGCATGCATTTATGTTGACTCCGAGTTGAGAAAAAAATTTACTTCGTGTATAGTGGAATTTATTTCAATAAGAATGTCTCAACTCGAAGACAACAAACATTCATTCATTGAATCCATAAGAATTTATTTGCGTTACATTATACTAAAGGTACTATTATGGAAGTTGGGATTAAAAAAATGGTAGAATTAATTAAAAGTAATAACAATAGCAAATAAGCGAATAATATAATATAGTCTATGTAGTGTAGGTACTAGCTGAAATTAAAATGTTTAAAAAAAAGTTTTATCCGAATTTCATTCATTTAGAAAAAATACACATAACTATTATATATTGAATGAAGTGTACTAATTTAGTATATGTTATGAAACGGTAAATTATTTTATGAAAATGTGAACAATCTAAAAATTTAAGGGTTGGTAAGTTTTAAAAATTAAATCGAATTATTAGAGTATGGTATACCAGTGTGAGAATATAAACTAATACTCCACGTAAAATATGATGAATTTATTGTACCTATTTTAATGCCATTAAGTAAGTGTTGTTTGTAAAAGGCGAAAAATGGTGCAAGTTGTTTTTTTTATACCATGGTATATTAAGTTTAGTAACAAATTTGTAACTTAAAAATATTGATGCTATGAACAAAATTTTGGTATAATTAAATAGTCCATTTCCGGTTGTCTGTCTGTCTGTCTGCCGTCTGTCGTCTGTCCGTCTGTCATCACGATAAATCAAAAACAAAAAGAGAAGCTGAAATTTTTACAGCGTGCTTAGGACGTAAAAATTGAGGTCGAGCTCGAAAATGAGCAACTTAGGTCAATTGAGTGTTGAGTCTGTAGCACCCACCTTGTAAACCGTTAGAGATAGAACAAAAGTTTAAATTTAAAAATTGTTCCCTATATAAAATAAACAGCTTTTGTTTGTAACATTTTTGTGAAAACATCACTGCTTACCTACGAGGGCGCGAATTAGGAAAAAATAGTATATATTATATGGGAATATCAGTTATGAAGAATGTGTGGCTATCTAAGAGTGGATATATTTCTTCACTTAAGTACATGACGTCAAAAAACAAACGATTGCGTCATGAACACTGTCAATACATGGTATCTCAACAATTACCTCAGTCAATTTTTTTTTCACTTGTTTCTTAATAATATGAGCAAGCATCTATGCCCCGACGAAGAATAAGCAATTACATTATTCGATTCTGTGGTTTCTTGAATTATTTTGCTTAGTGTTAGAAATGGTTAGAGATATCAAAAAAAAAAAAAATTATTTGAAACAGTTGCTTAGAATATTTTTTTATACCTATATACTGACTGATTTTCATGACAAAATTCGCATTTTTAATTTTTTCATTATTTTTGGTCTTGACTCAAAAATTATTACGCTTATTTTTTAATTTTATAACTAGTGTGTTGTGGAATGTAAAAACTGGACAAATTGATAATTTAATAGTGTTATGAATTCAAATATTTCAATAAGCTTGCAATAATTTTGAGTGTAGACCTAAATAATGAAAATATTAAAAATGAGAATTTTGTCATGAAAATGGGGATATGGGCATAAAAATTATAAATTCTAAGCAAGTTTTTCTTATAATTTTTTGATATCTTAAAACATCTCTGACGCAAGACAAAATATTAAGAACCGGCCCTGTATGATAATTTGTATTTAGCCGTTCAGATTTTGGTTAAGTAAAATAAATAAGGAAATATGAGGATGTCTTCATCTTAAATGCACTGTATAATATTCACATATTTTTTTTTTAAATAAGGGCTCGTATAATTTTGTACACTCCTATCCAATTATTTAAAAAACTAAATATGAGACATTAATATGATTGTATTATTCATTTCAAATTGGTGAAAAATGTATTAAAAATTTTATTTTCATGAGCTATATACATTTAAATTATATATTTTTCTCGTATGTATTTGATAAATTTGAGTAAAATATTATTAAGAGAAAAGAATAATATTATTACTGCATTTACCTGTAACTAACGAGCTACATACGTGTGACGTGTCATACGTAGTTTGTTATGGGTATAATGATAATCAGATATAAAACGGGCTATTTAATTAATCAACATAACTAATATTTAAAATATATATGCAGCTAAAAAAGTGGAATTTCATGTTGGGATCTGTGGATTTACTGTCACTAGTCCATTTTATAAAATATATTTTATATACTTTATTTACCATTTAAAAAAAAACGAAAATATCTTTTGGAATTTTGCATTTTAGAATTTGGATTGACGTTGAAAAAACAATTACAACAGTTATATTTTCAGCTGCCATGATGCATCTTTGATGATGTGATATGTTTCGTGCTGTAGAATTAACAAGTAGTCGTTGAAATTTATGTCTCTTCTGGGAAAATAGTCAAAGTTAATTTGCAAGTAACAGTAAAAAAGGTCTTTTGTAGGGGATATTAGAATTTTGAGCAGCACTAGATCGTCTCTAATCCTACATTAAATCAAGTTGACAAATTTTGGCAAAGATTTTTTCTTTTGTGTGGATAAAAAGTATTTTTAGAACTATGTCCCTTATCATACGTTATCGTTCTGATTTGTTTACTGATTGGGAGGTAAAAACGAAAAAAAAATGCAACAAAAAAAAAACGACACCAAAAACCGACTATTTTCATCTAGGTCACCTGCGAAACTAAAACTTGTTCATGTCATTTTCAAATTTATATGTTTTATTATAATAAATATTCTAATCAAACCAATCGTAATGTACGCACATATTGGATTGACTACTAAATCAGAAGTATTTAGTAGTCAATCAGTCAATCCAATATGTGCGTCTTTTTTAAACTAACATTACAATCAATGCTTACAGTAAAAATCAAAAGTAACTATAAAATTAAATTCTTTAAAGAATCAAACAAGTATTTGACTTCTAAAATATATACCTTAAACTTTTAAATTTTCAGAAAAATAAAAAAAAGTAAGTGCTATTTATAATGCACCAAGGTACGAAAGGAATATAGTTCCTACCGGCTGTCCCACGACACATCTCGTTCTTTTTTTGAAATAAAACAGATGTAATTATTAAACTTGATGTTTGAAATAGCTCCACAAACAAGGCATTCGTTGTTGTACATGGAAAAATATGATGTTAAGAGAACTTTATCTGAATCTTTTCACAATTTTAAACGATAGTAAAATAGAGATAGAGCCAGTTATACTCTTGTTTTAATTGTAGTGAACTACTAATTTATACAAATAGAAATTAAATTTAGAAGTGAAAAGATAAATCTAAAGTCATTTGACCTGAACTAAAATAGTTTGTTAACCTACATTTAAATGTAACATTAACCTTTTCTAATTATTATAGTTATGATGAAAATAACATTAATTTTAGGTAGAACCTACGTTACGTCTGTAAATAAGTAAATATAAACCTAATTTATAAAATTTTCAGTAAAATTCTTGATAATAGTATGTGTTCTTTTTGGTTTAAATTCACATGTTTATATTCATACACTAGTTAGTGTTTGAGGCAAGTAATTGGTTTTTTATGTGAATTTCTTTATTCAATGGGATAGATTTAGATTTTGGGATCGAAATATCATTATCGCAAATTTAAGCACTTTATCAAAAAATAGGGCTTGTATGTTTGACGTGATTGTCTGTTTGTATATTTACTGCAGTATCTTAACGGATTGGCTAATTTATGTGCTTAATTGGTACGTTTGATGAAAATATATATATTATTAAGAAATTATTATATTCTCTAGTAAGTCGTTTATTGTTATTTTGTAATTATTCTAAAGCTGATAAGAAATATAAAGAAATTTCCAGAAATATTCAGCATCAAGTTCCAAAAATAAGCAACATAAAAATAATATTCGTTCATGTTTTTTTTGTAGATGTTTGTGAAGATGGCAACCCTATGACCGAATTTTACGTTATTTGTGAGCTTAATCGTTTGACCATCGTAGGGCCACTTTTGACAACCCTCAATTTTCGTTCGACCACCTAACGTTAAATAGAAATTCACTACTGAAATAATTTCCCACAGCCTCCACCATAAAATAACATTGTAGATTTTCATCACAAAATGATCAAATATTTCATACTAAGCCATTGAAAACGCTTGATAAGCAAACGACCCCTCTTGGCCCACCTCCAGCGTTCTTCTATCAAACGTTCCCTCCACCATCCAAAGATTGTAATAACGAAAAAAACATAAAAATCGATTTTCTACTAAAGGAGTGTAAAATTTCTAGATTTTTTCATCTTAATCCTTTTAAAATCGTAGGACCACTTTTGACCACTCACAATTTTCGTTTGACCACCCTCAGTTCGAAAAATATTTACAAAAAACGTTTTTTTCAAAATGAAGATATTTTATAAATATCAATTGTTTCAGGAAAATTTGCTTTACTAGCTTGACATACATCATTGTATCAGGAGTTGTATATAAATAAATCTGATTCGATTCAAACAAATAATTAACGTGTAAAATATAATAATTAAAGTAAGTGCCTATTTCTCGGTCGAAACAGATAAAGTTAAAAACAGCTGTAAAATCAAAATAAAAAAAGTAATAAATAAAAATACATTTCTAATAAAAAATTAATAGCCATATTGAATAATTTATTAATTACACGTGTTTTATTTTATTGTTGTGAATAATACAATTCTTTTAAAAGTGAAATTAAAAAGAATAATAATAAAAAAACAATTTTAAATTACAAAAAAAAAAAAAACAAAAAACAAAGTACCTACATAGATTTATAAAAAAAAAAAATACGGTGAAATGTGAGTTGGATTAGTTTTATCAGGGTTCGGTACAAGGATTTTGTTATGAAGAATGTCTACCGACGACATACATTAGTTATGGGCCATGAAAAGCCCTTCATTAAACATTGAGTGAAAAAAAAATACATGCTCTTTTTCTGCTGCAATGGGGTAAAAGTTAATGTATAGTGTTAGATTTTGTATTTCACAACAGTGAAACACATTGCATTTGATATCCACAAAAAAGTTGTCAAGTAGAAAAGAAAAATGCTGCGAATTCTATGTAACCAATTACCGACAAATGCGGTAATATTTTCCTCACACAGACAGGGCTATGGCAACAAAAATATTTATATCTCTTAAAAATAAGCATACATGCTTCCATTTTCCTTATTAAATTAGGTGAGATACTGAGGAATATTGGAAAATAATTGGAGTGGTTAACATATAAGGCGTACAGGGACATTTGTTATATCTGCTATTTAGATATATTTTAGTATTGGAAAAATATTTGGCAATGCGGCAAAGGTTTCTTAAAATAGAATTACGATAACAAGTTTAACGTGGATTTCAGCAAGTATTTAATAGATATATAATGAGAAACCACAGTAATTTACAAAAAAAGTATAATAGTATAGTTTTAAGATTTTTTTTAATAAGATCTTTTTTAAGATTTGAGCCTGCTTATGATTGATTAAGACCTTATTGATTGCTTGAAATTATACGCAATTTTCCCACAGAAAACATGTCTATCTATCAAAGGTACATGAAGGACGTAATATTCTATCCACGTTGTTTTTCTTATCAGAAACGGGATTCTATTAATACTGAACGTAAAACAGACTCATGAAAATAAAAATAACAAAAAAATCATAAAAAATTAAAATAAAACAACACAAAAGAAAGAAAATTATTATGATAACAATAATAATAATAATAATAATAACAGTAATAATTGTTACATAAATGAACATTAAAAGAAAATAAATTGTTTAAAAAAAAATGTATGTCTGAAAAATATATCAACAATGTGTTAACAAATAGCAGAACACAAGCAAATCACAAAGCACAACAAAGTGCACAGATTATTTATACAAAGATAGGTACATACTATTATTCTAAAGCTTTGTGCTTTTTTACTGTACAGTATGTAACAAAGACTTGATTAAAAAGTAATTTATTCTACTATTCTTCGTTATTCATTTCAAATTGCTTGAAAGCTTTTAATAGTGTTCAAATGTTTATTGAAAAAAAATTGATGATAGTTAAACATGATTGAGGGTTAGTCAGAATGACATCAATTTCGAGTCTGGAAATTGAAAATCTATAATATAGCTTCGTACATAAAGTAAAAACAATCCATAATCGAGAATTTCAACATTCCACGGCTAATTGTTTTTGAGAATTTGGAGATATATAGCTCAAAACTAGTAAAAATGGAGTAAGAGTTGTTCTGAATGGATAGACATTGAGAGCTTAAACGTAGTTCTGAATATTTCGCGATTTCAATACTTTGTTTACAACGAAGCTAGATTTTATAACCGCTTTCAAAAAACTTGAATTGATTAGACTCTATAGCTTTAAGGTTATTTACGTTAAGGTTAATCTAAACCGTACCTAGCTAGATTCAAAGACCACTAAACCGTACCTAGCTAGATCTAGGCTTCAGTTGATCTAGCTTGATTCAAAGACCACGCTTGCATTCTTTCTCTTTTAAATGTAATACTAATTTACCCTAAGGAAGGATCTAGATGGAGTTGTAGAACCTTCTATCTAGAGTGAAAAGTATTCTAGTTACAGTTGTAGAGGTTTTTATAGCTCTAGCCTGATTATAGAAGAAGTTGAACAGATCTAAACCTAGTTTGATGATTTATTATTTGTGTTTGCTAGTTTTCGAAATCTTTTTGTCTGTTTACTAAGCAAATTGATTGTCTCTATTAAGTAACTTGAGCATTCTAGCTAAGCTAAAAGCTAAAGCTATTATTTACGACTTTATACTATTGTCGAAATTTTTGAGAAAAATTTCAATTCTTAACTACTTTAAAACATATTGTACTCTAATAAAAATTTAAAAAGTATTTTTGTTTTCATAAATGAATAAACAAAAGAATAAATATGTCAGCAGATACGTCATAATACTATTTGCTACACATGATTTAGGTTATACAGACAAGGTATGTATAAAAAAAAAAGAAATAATTTCCAAAAAAAAGAGTCAGAGAAAAAAAGATGATATATTAAGTATTTAAATAAAGTAATTAATTACATAATCACACACATATAAAGTAATATTTTTATTGTATGAATAAATGGTGTGACATGTGACACCTTTTATGCAAAACAGTGATATGACTTTTAAAATTCATTTTTATTAATATAAATAATAATAATATGTATAATACGGGGATTACAATTGGCTTTAGGAGGTGTAGGTAGAGCTACTATATATATGGCTGATGATGACTACTTACTCGTATGTATACTGTTACGTTACGAGTTGGGGTATTTTTTTTTTATATTCACTTAAAATGTTTTTATTTTAAATATCCATTTTAAATGGTGTGATAATATGTGTTATTTAGGCATGTCAAGTGTAAAAATAAAGAGTATGAGAGACTTTAACACAAAGTACGAAATGAAGTCAAAATTATACGACCAATCGTTTATCGCTTAATGAAAATAAAGCCCGAATTTCTTTTTTGGAAAGAATCTCGTTCTATACAAATGGGCTTTCAGAGAAACTTTCTAAAAATTTGGCAACTGTTTATTTTCTCGAATGGTAGAATAAAAGATCACAAAGTTGTAAAGTTTTGAGTCCTCCAGACATTATATCAACAATTTATATATATATATATATATATATATATATATATATATATATATATATATATATATATACCTTTGTGAATATATTAATCTCTATGTATTATAACTGCGAAAGTAAGCATGTTTGTTTGTTTGTTTGTTACGATTTCACGCTAAAACTAGCGAATGGTTTTCAATGAAACTGTACAGCAATAGAGCTCATATTTCAGAATAACACATGAGATATAATTTATAAAAATTTATTAATAAAAATAAATTTTTTTTAAATTAATTTACTTTATTTATTCTCACCAAATCTCACCCGGTCCTTTTCCTATTGGTTCATTTTTAGTACTATTCACAATTTCAATGAAGCAGGAATTTACTTTTCTTTGTTTTTGGTCTGAATTCGAACTTGGACGCTAACAGTAAAGAATGTACAATTGTTATACGTAATAGCACTATTTATACATAAAATGTCTCTTTTTAACACAATAAAAATAAAACGTTACGAATAAATTAACGTACGTTTGCTGGGTGTACATGGGGTTTATAATTCTGACCATTGTGTGGCTAATAAAATTTCACTTTATTAATTTATTACAATCTTTTTAAAGTTAAATTGTTTAAGTAATATAAGTAAATTTTTTGTTTTTAAATTTTATTTTGATTGTTTATTATTAACTGAAGTTAAATAAGTTTTTTAAAATTGTCGAAAATATAACGACCCTGTGATTCTTATTTCTTATTTATCTTATATAAAAACAATTAGATTCATATAGATATTATCGAAGATAACAAATGAGAACTCTAGGATATTTCGAAATAAATTTCGATTTTTGCCCCAATTTCCTAGATCAGTTTTTTGACTGCACATGCAGTGCGCCACCAAATTAGCAAAGAGTAACATTCATAATAAGAGAGTAATCCCAACTTGCTAATTGTTACTGATGATGACTACTTTGTAGTCGAAATACGTATTTTTAAAATATAAAAAACTGATTTAAGAAATTGGGGCAAAAATCGAAAAATAATTTAGATTCATGGTTACCATCTCGCATACCTTACTTTTATTTTGCTAACAACCAATTACTTTCAGAAAGTGGGCTTAAATAAAGTTATTCTCATTTTCTATAATTTTCATCATCAAAATATGAAAAAAAAAACCTACATTTGGCTCCGAAACGGGGAATTGAACCTGAGTTTACTGGGTGAGAGCTAGATGCAGGAACAATATCCTACAAAAGAAAATTAGTTTATGAAACTTTTAAGGGTTAAATCTATGTGATTCATATATGTATAAAAAAAGTTTAGCAAGTTACTTTAGACTCCAAAGCATATGATGGAAACAGGCAGACTTGGAGTTAAAAAGCAGCGTATGGAAATTTTTATCAAATTGCTAAAAAATACTTTTGGTGAAACTTCATAGAAGAATAATTGTATAGTTTTGAGAAGCTCCTGATGATTCGTCATTACTTGAAACCTATGGTACAAGAATGATACTAGTATGACATAAAGACTATTGAATTATGAGAATAAGCTAGTGTGAATACCCACTGTATTCAGTGCAGAAAGCTGTGACATCGGACCTTCCTGAAATATGGGCGATTATAAATGATAAATTCTTCGGTGAATGGAATAACAAAGAAGAAACGATAGAACATCTTTTACATTCTCGAAGATCTAATTAATAAAAATAGCTTCTAAAAATATTTATATTTTATTTCAAAATTTAATAATAGAAATAATATTATTTTAATTTCTTTCCAAAGGATGAACGTATGTAATACAAACCCATTGTAGCAATTTTATTTTCAAACAGAATAAAATTAAATCTTACAAAAAAAAAAGAAGAAACCATTCACTACCATTAAGAATTCATTTTATAGAATAAAATTGTATATAAAAAATCATTCAATCAGATCAAATTAAATTTTGTTTTTACAATTATTTGTAATTGAATTGTTCTTGAATAATAAATAAAGTATCATTTTTATTGTATACATTTATTAATAATATCATTGATATTCGGTGGCCTTTATTGAGAAGAAATAAGCTTGTTGCCTTTTTTTTCAATAATATTTATTTTATTTTATTTGCATATTTGCATAAGATAAATTTATGACAACTAAGAATATAAAACCAAATAATGGGGCTAGTAAAATATAGTGTGTCCCCGGATAGAGGTAACTATACTTGTGAATTTCCTTATTTTGTATTTTAAGAAAAAAGGTCATTCTTTATAAGAAGTTTTGCTTATTCTGGTATATTTAAAACTTCTTAATAATGTACAGGGTAGCCAAAAAATTGAAATCACTATTTTTATTTTTGGTAAACTACCCTTCTTTTTTATAAGTTGACAAAATGTTACTAAGAAAAATTGCTCGCAATTAACAATTATGACAATTATAAAATATCAAGAAGATCCGTGTACTTTAATTATAGCATCATTTTTTATTTGAACAAAAGGTCTAATTAAGAAAGAAAATAATAATAAATCAATTAACATGTACTATCCGAGAGTGTATTTTTTTGTGGACTAGTTTAGAAAATTAAAAAGAAAATTTATTTTCTCGGATAAACATTCACTAAGAATGGAATTTCCAAAGTTGGAAAGATCTTCTTGATATTTTGTATAGTCATAATTGTTAATTTTGAGTAACTTTTTTAGTAACATTGTGTCAACTTTTAAAAACGAAGGGTAGGTACCCAAAAAAAACAATAGTGATAACAAATTTTTGGCTACCCTATACATTATTTAGAAGTTTTAAATAATCCTACATACTATTCATAATAAGCCAAACTTCTTATAAAGAATGATTTTTCTTAAAATGCAAAATAAGAAAATTTACAAGTATAGTACCTCTATTCGGGGACACACTGTATAAGCATACGGACAATTAAGTCGGAAATAATATCAGAATAACTAAGAATGTATTTTAGAAAAATTTATCTAAATAAAATTTCGTTTTTTTGTTCTAATATGGCTTAAGCTAGGAGTAGTTGACCTACTGAAATAGTATGAAGTAGATAGACATCATGAACCCACACTACCGTTTTGTCGAATAGCATCTTGTCTGTGAGAACTCAATTGGTTACTCAATTTCACTATAAATATAAAAGCATGTTTCAAATTATTTTTCTCATTACTAAAAGACTATTTGATATACAAGGACGACTTTTATATTATATTTAACTATTTGCTAATATTTTTTTGGGGATTTGATTCTGATTATCGTTTTTGCTTGTAATCTTATGAATATAAATGTTAATATGTGTGTGTTTTCATTAGTAATGTTGATTATGTTGTAAAATGTTTTGATGGAATCATTTAGTCGAACTCTATACATACAACACAAACATATACATACATACACATGCATCGGTCGAATGAATATACTAATTTCTATTTCATGCTATTGATATAATAAAAGATAATAAAAACAGATACTTGTTTAATTCATTGAACTAAAAAAATTGCAGATATTTCTTCTTTATAATATAGATTTTTAAGATCCGGATCAAAGGAACTGTTCACATAACACATTTTATTGTTAGAGTAGTAGTCCAGCGTAGTAATAATTTTCGTCACATGTCGTAGTTCTGATTTTGCAGACTTGTTTATGATGTTGGTCCAATGAATAATCAAAGTGACCTGGAGCGTCGAATGCAACTTTGCTAAAAATCGAAAATATCGTGAAAATTTCGGATTTTTTTCAGATTTCGGCACTTTAACTCTGAAAGATTAGTTTTTGATCGTACCTTTTCAAGAAAAAAGCTCTGATGTATAATGTAACCTTGATAAACATCGAAGGACCCTTATCTCGGAAACTATTGGGTCTACAGAGACAATTCTAGTCTCATATTGTAATAAATTTAGTCTACTTTAAAAACTTTCTGAAATACCATCAAAAACTAGTTCTTTGGGGTTATAACCACCAAAATCTGAAAAAAACCCAAAATTTTTACGGTTTTTTTCGATTTTTGACAAAGTTTCGTTCGACACTCGAGGACAATAAGTTGAATAATTTCTTGAGCCAACATCACATTGTAAGCACTTTTGACAAAATACCATGATTGGAAGTGAAAAAGAGTTTCGTATCAATGAATAAATAATTGGAACAACAGGATTTTGACTTCAAAGATTAAGAAAACTGGGATTTTAAGCCAGATCATTACACTAATAATTCTACCCGTTTCATATTAAAGTAAATTTCTTGGTTAATCATCATTTTGGTGATATTTTTTGATTTAATATATAACGTTCTGTGGATTTGAAGTAAATATCATTGGAGAATGGAAGTAAAGCAACCATAATACATGTAAAGACTATATCAACAGAAGCTACTAAATTTTACCAATATAGTAAGGTTTGGGTATATATGTATACCATATAAGATTATTATGGGTACTCTACTAGGGGTTAGAGAAAAAGGAATAATTGTAGCTTCTATATGTTTTGGTCAGTCTATTTATTATAATAAGTCCGTCTGTTCTCATCTATACACATATATAAATGTTGCTATGTTTTCTTTCCCCAATTCTAATTTGATTGTTGCAGTCTGTA